>NW_001915061.1:0-30941 GCF_000208925.1 Entamoeba histolytica HM-1:IMSS
TAATACAACAACTAATGACTTGAACAATACAATATGAATCACACATTAGTAAATGTTATTAATGTATACTCATTAATGTATAAAAAGAAGTAACTTTTATTGTATTGACTTATAACTTAAAACCGTCATAATTGTTCAAATGAAATTTTACATAATAACATAATTGTTAAAACATGACCTTGACTATAGTGTTTTGATGGTGTTGATCTAAAAAATTCATTAAAATAATGTGTTATACTTACTATATTCTTTTCTAACAGTTTGTGTAGTTTAAAGTTATACTTCCAATAATACACAATAAGACATTATTAAATGAATCAAACTATTAAATGTTATATTTCTAATTAGAGATTTGACTAAACAAATCACTTTCTAATGATTAGTTTTTGGACTAAAGAAATACCTTAAATTGATGAATATTAAATGCTCACAAAATAATATAATTTCTCATATTCAAATTGTTTTTACTAATCAATGCGATAATATTCTCAAAATTACTTCAATAATACTTATTAAAATAATTAACAATAAAACAACTGCTAATTTAAATTCAACAATTTTTCTTCTCAAATCCTCTTTTTATATTTCTTATTTTAATTTAATGAAAAATCAATTTAAAAAAATACCAAACAAAAATTGTTTGATAATTTACTCAAGCAAAGTGGATTAAACAAAAAGTTGTCATTGCTTAAATAAGAGAACAGAAGCCTTTACCGCCCTTCTTTTTATCAGACCCACCTTTCTTAAGGTCAGCTTGTTCACTTGGTTTTGAAGTATTAGCAGGTTGAATATTCTTCATAATGTCAGTAGCAATTCTAATGAACAATTCATCAACATTTAATGATTTCTTAGCAGAGGCTTCCATGAATGATACATTCAATGAGTTAGCAAGTTCTTGTCCTTGTTCTACAGTAACAGCTCTTTCATCATCAAGATCACACTTATTACCAATAAGTAATTTAATAACTGTTTCTGAAGCATATCTTTCAATTTCTTGTAACCATTGTCTAACATTTTGGAATGTTTGTAAATCAATAACTGAATAGACGACGATAATACCTTGAGCACCTCTATAGTAAGAAGAAGTAATAGTTCTGAATCTTTCTTGTCCAGCTAAAAAATGAGAATATATCCTCTTTATTATAATGATTATTAAAAGCCCTTAAAAAATAATATTATATTTTATAATATATTAAATTATAAAATATAATATTATTTATTATTTGACATAAATGATAATTTTATATTAACTCGTTAATGAAATAAAACAAACCAGTATCCCAAATTTGTAACTTAACATTTTTACCGTCTATTTGAACAGTCTTAATCTTAAAATCTACTCCAATTGTAGCAATATGAGTATCAGTATATGTGTCATCAGCAAATCTTAATAATAAGCATGATTTTCCTACTCCTGAATCACCAATAAGAAGAAGTTTAAAAAGGTAATCTTTTTCTTCAGCCATGAACTGTTTATTTTTAGTTTCTTTTTAAAGTTCTTTTTCTATCAAATTCAGTTCTAAATTATTTTATATTTAAATTCAATGTAAATTATCGGGATTATAATTTATTTTTCTTCCATATTTTTTGTTATTTTTTTTAATAAAAAAACTACAGATAATTTTTTATTCCTCTCAAAACTCACTTTCATTTCAATTTAATCCAAAAAAAAGAAAATCTTAAAATTAAAAATATGAATGAATATTCCATTAACTTCTTTGTTTTAAAACTTTTTCTTTATTTTTTTTTTTGTGTTATTGTTTTGTTTGTTAATTAAACCTTAATTGATAAAGACAATATACTTTTAATAACAATAAATTGTAATTTGAATGGTAATGACAAAATTTTATTGAGGGATAAACCCTGTCTAAATTTAAAATAACATTATGGTAACTAAACAAAGTATTATTCTTTAGTATTTAAATTCTTAAGAAAAATTAACTTAAATTAAATGAAAAGTTAAGAGTTGTTTACATTACTTAATTTATTAATTTTATTTTATAACTCTTATTCTATTTATTTATTATTATTAATTTTGTTATAATTTTTATTAATAATAATTTTTTCTATTTTTTGGTATTTTAAAATATTTTTTATTAACAAACTATTCTTTATTGTTTATTTTATTTTTTAGTTCTGTTAATAAATAAATAGTTTAATGTTATTTTTATTAAATACAAATGGTATAAAAAACAAAAAATAAAGGAATGTTTTTAATAACAAATTGATGTGAATTATTAAAAAATGAATGTGAATTATTTTAAAGTAAAAATAAAAAGGACTGAAAATGATTTATTCAACAAAAGAATATTAAGTATGTTAAGTTTTAATAAACCTCTTTCACAACAGTCAAATGGATTTATGGGGTTTGGTCAAAACAACCAACAATCAGGATTTGGAAATAACACACAACAAATAAATAGTTTTGGAACATTTTCAGGGTTTGGTTCTAGTCAAACCCAAAATAATGGGTTTGGTCAACAAAGCCTTTTTAAGTCTACTTCTCAACAACAAAACGGATTTACAGGTTTTGGACAACAAACCCAAAATACTGGGCTTGGATTTGGTAATACAATAGGAAATTCATTAACATCAGGATTTGGGCAAAATACTACACAACAAAATAGTTTTGGTGGGTTTGGACAAAATAATCAACAGTCAAATGGGTTTGGGTCATTTGGTAAAACTGGATTTAATGCATTTGGAAACAATAATACTCAAAATACTACTTTCGGTGGGTTTGGACAAATTAATAATCAACAATCAAATGGATTTGGTGGATTCGGGTCATTTGGACAAACTAATCAACAACAAAATGGATTTGGATCATTTGGACAAACTAATCAACAACAAAACGGATTTGGTGGATTTGGTTCACTTGGAAATACAACAGGATTTGGACAAATTGGTAATACACAAACAAGTGGATTTGGAGGATTTGGACAAAATAATACTCAGCAGTCAAATGGATTTGGTGGATTTGGATCATTTGGACAAACCAATCAACAATCAAATGGATTTGGTGGATTTGGCAATACAACAGGATTTGGACAAACTGGTAATACACAAACAAGTGGGTTTGGTGGATTTGGAAGTACAACAGGATTTGGACAAACAAATAATCAACAAGGAGGGTTTGGATCATTTGGACAAACTAGTAATACACAAACAAGCGGATTTGGATCATTTGGACAAACTAATCAACAATCAAATGGATTTGGTGGATTTGGTTCACTTGGAAATACAACAGGATTTGGACAAATTGGTAATACACAAACAAGTGGATTTGGAGGATTTGGACAAAATAATACTCAGCAGTCAAATGGATTTGGTGGATTTGGATCATTTGGACAAACCAATCAACAATCAAATGGATTTGGTGGATTTGGCAATACAACAGGATTTGGACAAACAAATTCATTAACAGGATTAGGGACATTTGGTAAATTAGGATTAAACCAAACAAATAACCAAGGAAATTTATTTGGAGGATTTGGAAATAATACTTCTTTTGGTAATACAAATATCCCAAATTTTGGAAGTTCTACTAATAATGTTTTTGCATCAACCAATGGAATTGGTTCATTATCAACAGGAAATATTAATGGAAATTCTTTCCAGCCACCCCAACAACAAGGATTAACTCAACAACAAACATCAGCAATTATTGCTGATATGGCACAAAAACAACTTAATGAAAAACAAAAGAAAGAAGATAAAGAAAAGAAAGAAAAAACAAAAGTTAAACACCCAGAAGTTCATAAAAAAATCGTAGTAATGATGTATCAATCTTTAATAAGAGACTTAAATATGACAAATGAAGAAAATAAAAATACTAAAGAAGAGGATAATAAAAGTAATACAAATGAATCAACTCAACCTGTTGAAATGAGAAAAAGTTCAATACCTATTTTTTCCAAAGCACCTGTTATGAATAAAAGTGGATATTTTATGGTTCCATCAATTTCAGAATTAAGAGAATTAGAAGAAGATAAATTAAATAATATTAAGTCATTAACAATTGGAAAAAGTAACATAGGTAAAATTGAATGGAAAGATGTTGATGTTAGGAATATTAATTTTGATATTAATGTGATTATTAATGAAAAGAATATTGAAGTATATCCTGACGGAACATTGAAACCAGCTGAGGGAGAAAAATTAAATAAACCTGCAACCATTACATATTTTGGAGGATTAAATGAAATGGGTGATAAAGAACTTGACTCTTTTGTTAAAAAACACTACCCTTATGTTACTAGTTACACAAGAGATGATAGTACAAAAGAAGTCACTATCGAAGTTGATCATTTCTAAAATAACATATACCATTAATTCAGAATTATATTTGTTGATTATTGTTTAATCAGTTTTTAATATTTCTTTTATTTATTTGCTTCTTAAATCCTCTTTTTCTATTTTGCAAACTATAAACATCTTATCATCTTCACAGTTATTTCTAACAAATACAACAATAATCATATTGTCAATATAGTTGTATGTGTTAACATAAATAAAATTTAACAAACTCATCAATTATTAGTATTACCTAGACTACTAGTACAATGGTAGTCATTTAAAACTAATAAACCATTTAAATTATATGAATTAATACAATAAAAATCTAATCAATTTAATGACAACGCATAACAATTATTAATATGGAAATAACAAAACAAGACATAAAATATATGTAAGTACTGATTTAAAATGATGGAAAAATAAATAAATTTGATTTGATATTAGTTTAAATTGTCAAGTGTTTATAAAAAAAAGTAACAGTAAAAACCAATAAGACTCTAATAAATATCCTTAGTTGAATAAAAAATAGATTTGAATAATTGTTATTTTAATTTCTTCTCCTTTAATATCTCTCAATAGATTCAATTATATTCTTCACTTTTAATATTTTTCTTTCATTTACCTATCTGATTCTAAAATATTTATTCTCTTTTTATACAGTTTTCATAATATTCTAAAATAATACCCTTCACTTTAGTACTATTATTAAAAGTGTTTTATTACTTTACACAATGAATAAAATGATATTGTTTATAGTTTTCATAAACCCCATATCAGTATTTACATTATAATAATATCTCATTATAAACATACCATTTTACTGTCAATAACTTCTAACGATTTTTTAATTGTATTAAATAAATCAATACTCTAACATATATTAATCAATATGGATTTAGCAAATCAAAATAGTAAATCAATTAATTTGTTTTTATTATGTTCTTTATTCAAACAAATATTAACTTTTGTATTTTTATCTTCTTCATATTCTTCACTAAATCTTATAGACTCTATTTTTTAAGATAACTTTTAACTTTAAGACAAACAGATAAACATTTCTTATTATCATATGTTTTTTTTTAACTGTTTCTATTTCTATATCTTTGTTCCTATTATTTATTATATCTTCTAGTATATTATTCTTTATTTCTGAAATATATTTGTTTTATTGGTAAATTAAATAAGAATGTATAAAAATGAATTAATCCAAATAAATTAAATAGAAAAAAATAATTATAACAATAGGTTATAATAGTTATAATAATAACATATTTATAATTCAAATAAATTACCATAATTCTATTCAATTAATATTTTTAATTGAATAAGAAAAAAAATAAAAAGAAAAAAGTAAGAAAGCGGTGAAGAGAAAAATAACCATAAGTCCAAGAGAGGATCATGCGGAATTGTTAATTCACGACAGTCTTCTGAGCTTTCATTTTAATACTTTTTAATAAAAAATATAAAGAAAAAGTAATAAAATAATAAAAATTCCATGCAAACAAAATTAAATGAATTTTATTGTAAACAAACTGGAACTTGTAACGCATCGTAAACATCAATAATTGCTGGTGTAGCTTCTTCAGAAACAGCAGGACTCAAAATAACTTGAGAGATTACATCACTTAATTGAGAAACAGCAATAGGAGAAAGTAGTGTCATAGAAATGAATGCCATAATACCTTCACACTAAAAGTAAATATTTAATAATCAAATAAAGAAGGAATTTCATTGATTAATAAACAAACAATATCTTCAATTTTTTGTGAATTACTTGAATTCTTTTTTAATGCATCACAAAGTAATAAAATTGCTTCTTCTGTTTTATTTAATTTAACTATTATTTGAGCATTATCCCAATCTAATAATTGATTTATAAATTCATCAATATTATTTTCATTTAAATTATCAATAATACTTTTTGTTCCTTTTTGTTTAATTTGAACATTATTGATTTGTTGAAGAATTTGTTTTTGTCGTTCTTCTAATTCTTTATACTTTTTTGTTATTTCATTAATAAAATCAGCATTTGCCTTTGTTTGCTTAATAAATGTATCAAGGATTTCTCGACAAATAATAGCAGGGGGTTGTGGTGCAAATGCAAGTTTTTGAGATGCAGCAGCATATGCATTAACTAATTGATTAATCTGGTTTTGAAGCATTTGAGGATTTGGAAGGTGATATTGAGTAGGTTGTTGCATTGCCATTAAATACGTTTGTTGAAGACTTCTCAAATATTTATTTAATTCTTGGTAATGATTTTGTAATTCTTCTTTAGCTTTGTGAAATTTTAAAGCAATAACATCTTGTTGATTCATTTGTTTGTGAAAATGAAATGTTAATTTACTTAAAAAAAAGAGATGTTTTTGTTAAGTTCTTAATTAATTATAATTAATCATTAAAATTACTATAAATTATTCTTTCTTTATTCTCTTTAAATAATCAATTATTTATTCATTAACTCTGCTGGGTTTTTAACTATTACAATAACTGAATCACCTCTTAAAAACATTTTACTAATGCTTCTTTGACATAATTTAGCTTTTAATTTACCATCTGAGTCACGTTTCATTTCAGTCCAAATTTCTTTGATATTTTCAAGAACCATATTAAAATGACGATCAAATGCTTTGACACGACAAATTAATTTTTTATTATTTCTACAATTAATTAATACTTGTCCATGTTTTTCTACTGCTTCAGTAAGTAATTGAAATGGTCCTTCAACAAGTGCTTTTGTTTCTTCTTCCATAAAATAATCTTTTAAGATTTTTCTTTATCATTTTTAACAAAAACTATAATATTTTCTATATTTTTATTATAAATAATAATACACAATCAATTTATTTTTCTTCTTCTTCATGTTGTGGATGAACAACATCATTATCCCCATCAATTATACTTTGATACTTTTCTATAGTTTGGTCAATTTTAATATCTATAGAAACACCACTAGCAACAGAAAAATATTGTAAAATACTTGACTCTTTTGAGTTAAAACAATATCCATTTGCTTTATCAATCACTGCAATAGCTAATGCCAAATCATTTTTATCTTCAATAGCAAATGGAATTGGTTTAATTAACGAATATTGGTCAATAATTTCCGCTAATTGTTCATTTAATGTGGTAAATTTAGAAGGTAAATCATTAATTAATTCTGCAACATTCCCATTAATAACATCTTCCAATTTAACATTAAACCCATATCCACCTAATAAATCTGCTTTACTTAAGAATGGAACAAATGGTAATTCTAAATTCATGTTACATGCTAATCCTTGTAATACTGCTGCTAAATAAATTGAAGGATTTCCAATATGAATTGAATCAATAAGATGTACTGCTGTTAATCTACAATTTATTTGTTGTAATCTATGAAGAATAGTAGGTAATGTTGGGTGTGTTGCAAATAATTCTGTTTGACCTGGACAATCAATAAGTAAATAAGATGGATGAATTTCGATAATTTTATCTATGAGCCAATCAATGTTTTCATTTAAATATTCTAAACAATATAACATCCCTCCATTTGGACCAAGTTGAGTATCTTTCATTGCATCATCTAATGAGAGTAAATTTGGAAGTGAAACAGATATTGGATAATCATTTGGTTCATTAGCAGGATCTAAATTAATAATTGTTGGCTCTCTTCCCATTAATTTTAAAAATGTATACATTCCTTTAATAAATGTAGTTTTACCACTTCCTGGTGCTCCAGTGATGACTTGTCCAAAACATACCTGCATATTTTATTTATTTTTCTTGTTTGTTTTTTTTTAACATTTAGTTTATTTATTAATAAACTTTATATCTAATTAAATAGTTTAATTATTTATTTGGGCTAAATCCAAATAACCTTGTCTAGAGAAATCAGGAATCAACAATTCATATGTTGGTTGAAATTCTTGTTGTTGGTCTAAGGTTGTTGTAGGAGAAATTAATGATGGAGTTGATGAAGTTGGAATAAAAGACAATTGTGAAGAAGGTAGAAAGTATTGAACAAAATGTACTTGACAACAGTTAGGAATAAAGCTTTTGAGTTCTTTAAAAATTTCATTACAAGGAGATAAATGGAGGGTATTTTGAGATTCGAAATATGATTTAATTCTTTCATTAAAAGATTCTCCTAACAAAGATAAATTTTCATGGAAGTTATAATCATAAATTTTGTTATTAATAGTCATTCCAGTTAATGGTGAAAAGCCATTTTTATTTTTTCGGGATTTAGTTGTTAATCTGATAATACTACTTCTATGAATTATTTCTATTAATTTTTCATAAACATCTCCACCTAATTTTTTATTACTCATTACTACATTTCCTTGTGGACTTGTGATTGAAACAATATTAAATGATTGAAATGTTTTTGCTAATCTCCCAGGACGTTGAATATCAATACTATATCCAAGAGTATTTAAAATACCACATAGATATGTTGTATCATATACTTCCTTTCTCCCAACTTGAAGTGCATTGCAATGACACAAAAATTCAACAAATAAGAGTATAACAAAAATCATAAATATTAAGTTCTTTTTAATGAATTTTTCTTTTTTTATGTTGCATATTTTTTTATATTCAAATAATTTTTAATTTTTGAATTTATGTTGAATAACTTTTTTTAAACACAGAAAATTGATTATTTTTTAATGAATATTTTGTTGGTAAAACAAACGTTTTTTTTTAATTTTTTTTATTGAGGTGATAATAATTGATTTGTTTTAATAAGAAGTTTGTTATGAGTAAATATTAATCTCTCATTTCTATTTTTTGATTAGTTTTAAAAAAAGTTTTCATAATCTGATAATTCAATAATAATATTTCCATAGAAAAGACTTTTTTATTGGGTTATTTATAAAGGAGAAGATTGTATTTTTATTTATGACAAATCACTAAATAATCTGTAACTTTGTTACTAACAAATAAGAAGAGATATACTTATATAATTGTTAACTAATGAAAACAACTTAAAGACGTTCTTTTAATTATTGAAATGTTAAGTTCAACAAAAATAGAAGAGATATACAATATATTAATATATTGTCATTAGAATAAGATGTTCTTAAATAGAAGATAAGACAACAAAGTATTAATACTATCAATTGATAATAAAATAGAAAAATTATATTATTTTAATAATAGAAGTTTATGTGAATAATTTTCTAATTGATAAAAATGACATATAAAAATAGGTTGGGGTGTAAGAACTATTCTTCTATTCAACTTAAATAGATAAAATTATAAGAGAATAAAGCAGTAAAAGGAAAAAAATTTTTGATATTATTTCAAACAGTATTATTTTGTTTTAACTTAGAAAAAAAAAATTAAAAGAAAAAAAAAATTAAAAGAAAAAAAAAATTAAAAGAAAAAAAAAATTAAAAGAAAAAAACTAAAATCTAATCAATCATGCTTCCATTTGACCCTTCAGAGAATGTTATTAATGACAAATATGAAATTATTAATCAAATTGGGTGTGGAGCATATGCATCTGTATATAAAGCAAGAACAAAAACTACAGGAAAACTTGTTGCTATTAAACAATTAAAAAATGACAGGGACCAAGGATTTCCTGTTACATCATTGAGAGAAATACAACTTTTACAAGAGATTCATCATCCTAATATTATTCAACTTATAGAAGTATTACATGCAAATGACTTTATTGAAAGAAATACAACTATATCATTAGTATTTGAATTTATGCCACATGATCTTTCAAGTTTTCTTAAATGTGAAGAAATTGTAAGTAAAGTAGCGATAGGACAGTTAAAAGGATATATGTTACAAATTCTTCAAGCTATTCAATTTTTACATTCAAATAATATAATTCATCGTGACATTAAAACAGGAAATATTCTTATTAGTGATGACAATCATATTAAATTAGGTGATTTTGGACTTGCAAGAAAACAAGATGATGTTGGTATTTATACAAATAATATGGTTACTCTTTGGTATAGACCACCTGAATTACTCTTAGGTGAAACAAGGTATAAAGGAGAAGTTGATATGTGGAGTGTTGGTTGTGTTTTTCTGGAGATATTTAAACATCGTCCAGTGTTTCATGGAAAAACAGAAAATGAACAATTAAGTAAAATATGGGAAATCTGTGGTACACCAACTGATTTAGAATGGCCTCAATTTAAAGAAATGAAAATGTTTCAAACACTTGCACTTCCTACACCTCAAAAACGAATTTTAAAAGATGTATTTAAAGGATATGATCCAATTTTTATGGATCTTATTGACCATCTTTTACAACTTAATCCTAAATCTAGATTTACTGCTGATGAAGCCTTACAACACAAGTATTTTACTGGAGAACCACGACCACTAAAACCAGAAGAAATGACTAAATTTGAACCATCACTAGAGTCTTGTTATCGTAAAATGCAAAAAGAAAAACAAATTAATAGAAGTGATAGTCGTGAAAGAAGAGATGATAGAATGAATAGAAGAAGACAAGAAGATGATTTTCGTTATCAAAGAGCAAATAAAAGAGGAACCTCATTTAATAATAGAAGAAGAACAGACTATTCAAGAAGAGATAATTGGAGAGGAAGAAGAGGTTCCAATGAAAAGTTCTATTAAATAAAATGATTGTATCAGTTATTATTATTTTTTTTTGAAAAGGCAAATAAAAAATCTAAAATAACTCTTTCAAACTAAAAAAAAATTTTATAAAATAAAAATAGTATCAATTTTCAAATATTGTCTTTTTATATTTTTCTTTAGTAAGAGAAGTTTCAAATGCGTTTTTTTTTTAATACTCTAACTCTGCAATTTTAATAACTTTTTTTAATCCATAAAAATTGAAGTTAGATATATTTAAAAAAAAAGATAAATGTGGCTCATTACGAAACTTCCTTTGTTAATTTTTGTCTTATCTTTTTTTTTCGACTAGTTTGGTTCAAAATTTATAACTTAAAAGGATCTTTAAAAATAGTTAGAGAACAAAAATAATAACATGGCAACCCAAAAGTTTGGTTTTTAACAATATTATTATAGTTTAAATTAGTGTATCTTACTGTTGCAGGTCTGTTGGTATTCTCCTTGTTGGTATTTCTAATGTAGGAAAAACTAGTTTAGTAAATATGTTTTGTGTTTGTAAACATAATTTAATGAATAACAAAAAGGAATTTACTGTTATAGAAAAAAGAAGTTACCACAGATTATGTATCAACTTCAGGAGAATCAAAAACAACAACAGAAATGGTTTTAGGAAAGAAAACTTATAGTGTCGCATTTGTTTGTTATTTTTAAAAATTAATAATAAAGAAAATAGTATTTCATTATAAATTTAAAATATATTAAACAAAGAAATAATTTATAAAGTACGACCGTAACGGAGATGACCTAATTAATAATAGAGGAACTGTAAGTTCATATTTTAAAAAAGCTAAAATTCATTTATTAGTAGGTTCAACTCAAAATCCTGACTCAGTTGAATATTTTGAAGGGTTATTAAAAAATATTTCTGCTGATCCGGATGCTACTCCTATTTATCGTATTGTTATTTTAACACACTCTGATTTACCCGATGATGATGATGTTGAAGAACAATGTAAAAAGATGTTAACTGATGATATTAATTTTTATAAATGTAATTGTTTCCGTGATGGAGAAAGTATGAGTAATCATTTGACTGACTTCCTTAAAAGGGTTATTGTTGAACATCCAGAATTGGTTGAAGGATGTGCTATTGATTCAAAGTTATCTAAAAGTGAAAAATATGATAAGAAAATAGATGCTAAAGAAGATAAAAAACAGCAAGAGAAGAATAAAACAGCAGAGAGTGGATGTTGTTATATTCTCTGAATTTAAAACATAATTTATTACCTAATATTTTCCTTTCTTAATTTTATTTTTATGAAAATATTTTAGTTAAAGAGTGAGTCATCTCATAAAAATATGATAAGTTAGCTTAGTCATTTGAGATTGATTCTAACGTCTTCTTTATTTAAGAAAGAAGAAAGTGTAAATGATATAACTCTATGTCAAATAATTTATTCTGAGAGGATAAATAAGAGGGGAGAGACAGATATAAATTTACAATGAAGCACTTTTATGGTAGATATCATATGAATTTTATATGAAATTTCTTAACATCCCATTGGGTGGAATATTATCACTTGTCCATTATTGGACAAACAAGACAATGACTTGGAACTGATTAGACAAGCTACGAACATTCTGTGTTTAAAGTCCAAAGATCTTCAGTTATTCGAATTGCTTCTTTGGATAATGAAAGACAGTAAAATGAGATTGATGTGAACTGTGGGACAACATTCTTGATGTCACTTTCACAATTCACACCAGTTGACAGTCAGAGGTATTATGTCATTTCAGCATATGGGAATAAAAGGGAAGAAGCAAAAACAGAAAGAGAAGCAGTAACTAAGCCAAATCTAATTAAAGAACGGAAGTACAAAAAGAAAAGATGGGATTCTCGATTAAAGGTTGAAGCAGTGAAGAAAGCTGAGGAACTAGGATTAACACATGCAACAAACCATCTTCAGAAAACATATCCTGGGTTGTATTCAGATTTATGTCCAAGTACATTACAGTATTGGGTTCAACAATCAAATGTAATGAAAAAGAAAATCATACGAGCTTAATAATTATGTTTATTCATTTTTGTTTTTATTCATATTAAACTTTGTTTTATTTAACAAAAATTATTTAAAGAATAGTAAATCTGTTTTTAGAATTAGGTACTTTAAAGATAGGACATATAAAGGATAAGGTTCAATGAAAAAAAATCAAGAAGAACTCAAAGAACTAAATAAAATCAACACTAAATAATGTCGTTAGTTGCAGAACATCAAACTCCAGATAGTCAAAGTGATTATTCATATTCAACACCACAAAAGTATATTGATGAAGATAAATTTAATTTAATGAAAATGCAATTAGAAGAAGAAATTTCTGATTTAAGAAATAAAGTAAAGAAATATGAAGAGGGATATAACCAAAGTTTAGGATTATTGAAAGAGTATGATGCATTAGCAAATTATTTTCCACCCCGAGGAGAATTTTTTTGTTGTGGGAAAATTGAAAAAAGTTCATTTACAAATGATACATACTCTGTAACATTTTCAACACCATTTTCTGAGGTACCAAGGATTATGGTGTGTGTATTATATCCTAAAATTATTAAAATAGATGCAGCATTTATTTCAGTTTGTTTATAATAATTTATACAGTTACTTATATTAAACAAATATTCCTTATACATTTAGCCATCATCAACTGGATTTATTTTAAAGAGTGCACCAGGAATACCAATGTTAGTTGATGGTTCATTTTTCTTTTGGATGGCATATTGTCCAATAAAACCAAAATCAGAAAAGTTAAGTCAAATAATAGATAAAATGAAAGGAGTTAAAGTTATAACAGAAAAAGAAGCAGAAATACAAATAAGTAAATACATAAGAAAATATGATGTTAATGATGAAGATGCTAATGGAAAAACATTTTTATATTATGCATGTGAAAAATCATATAGAGGTCTTGTGGAGATGTTAATTAATAAAGGAGCTAATGTTAATTGTTGTGATGAAAATAGATACTCTCCACTTCATAAAGCTTTAACAGCTGAAAAGATTGACATTGAAATTATAAAAATGTTACTTAATAAAAAAGCAGATAGAGCATTAAAAAATGAACGTATGAATACTCCATTACATTACCTTTGTAGAAATAAAAATTTAAAAGATTATCATGAGGTATTAAAATTATTACTTGAAAGTGGTAATGGATCAAAAGAAGATACAATGAGATATATTAATGAAGTAAATTCATCAGGAGAAACTGCATTAACAAATGTCTGTGCAAATTCAATGGATTTTGAAAGTATTAAAATGTTATGTGATTATGGAGCTGATGTTAATCATCAGACAAATAATGGAATATTCCCATTATATTCAGCTGTAATGAAAGGAAATACTGATGTGATGGAAATGCTTCTTAAATATGGTGCAAATATTGGTCAAGTTTATAAAGGAAAACCATTATCTCAAGTAGCTGAAGAAAAAGGACAAATGGAGAAATTAATGAAAATAATTCGAGAGAAATATGCCAATGCTTCTATGAGTGAAGAGCAAATAAAAGCTACAGCTGAATGTTTTGAAAATATTTTATTCCCAACGGAAGTTTGGACAGATAATATTATGAAAAGTAAACCATTACATATAGATATTTCAAACTTACCAATGGGAGCTAAAGTTGAAAACTTCTTTACATGTACAACACATAAATTTGATATGTTATTAAAAAATAACATACATGATCCTCAAGCATGTTCGTATTATTATCAAAAACATTTCTCTGAAGGAGACCATAGTAATTATATTATTCATACAGACACTGATTTAGCAATTGTTTCTATTTCTGATGATAAGAATATTAAGAAAGTAATTATGAGAACAAAACGTTTTGATACAAGAAAGATTTATGAAGGAAAAACTGATCATCAAATTTTAAAGGAGTTATTCCCTGAATATAAAGAAAAGTCAACAGTTGCTATTAGAGGTAAACCAATGTTTAATGCATTATGTAAATTTGAAAATTTCTTTACTTATAAAAGATATAAATTTGGTGTATTATATGCTGCTGTTGGACAAACAAAAGAAATGGAATTCTTTAATAACAGAGAAGGTTCTTCTTATTTTGAACATTTCTTAAATCTACTTGGAAATAAAATTGAATTATTTGGATATCAAGGATTTGTTGGAGGACTAGATACTAAAAATCGGTTAATGGGAGATTATACTATTGTCAACACATTCTCTCAAGGCAATATCGATATAGCTTTTCATATTTCAACATGGCTCCCTTTCATGGAAACTAATGACCAACAACTAGATAAGAAAAGACATATTGGTAATGATGTTGTTGTATTAATTTTTAAAGAATATGCAGGAACTCCTGAGCCAATTGATATTTCTTCATTTAAAACACAGTTTAATCATGCGTTCATAATTGTTGGGTTTGATGTTACACAACAAAATGCTCCTGAAGATTATGAATATTCTGTTAATATTTGTTGTAAAAAAGATGTTGCACCAGTTGCACCATTTATTACAACTGATAAATATAAATACAGCAATTCATTCTCTCAATTTTTAATTGCTAAATTAATCAATGCAGAACGATCAGCACAAAATTCATTAACTTTCAGAGCAAAAAGATTAACTATTAGACAAAATCAATTAGAATCTATTATGAATAACTTTGCCAAAAGAAGTAATTAAAACATTATTCATCATTTTGTTATTTATAAAAAATTAAAAATAAAAGAAGTATAAAAAAAAAAAGATCTGAACTTAAAAATATATTATTTTAATGATGAAAAGTATTGTTTTATTGTTCACATTGTTTGTAGCAATTTATGCTCAAAGTGAAGTAAGTGGTATGGGTCAAGCTGGTATTGAAGAGGTTAAAACAAAAGTACAAACTATTGAAGATAAAATGAAAGAAGTAGAAGGTTTAGAAAGAAAATTATTAATGAATGCTGACAATGATATGAATGAAGATGCTGCTAAGCTTGGGTCATCACGTGTTGACCGTGCAAAGTCATTAACTAAAATGAAATCTGAATTAGAACAATTACAAAAGATTAGAGCTCTTCTTCCTCAATTACATTTAAAAATGAAACAAATTATTGAAACTCTTCCAAAGAAAGAACAATTTAGATTAATACGTAATATGAATTTAAGACATAGATTTGATCTTGGAACTTGGCAAGACACTGCTTAATTCATTACTATTGTTTTCTATTAATTTGTCAAATTTTTTTATAAATAATAAAAATAATTAACCAAATTAACTTATATAATTGAACATAAATTAGTAAGAGATTTTATTCATTAAAAAGAAAAATAGCCTTTAGACATGCATTTAATAATTTAATGATAAAATGTTCCTTTACCAAATTTACCAAAACCATTATTTGGTGTAAAAAAAGTATCAACAGCATCTCTTGAAGTTCTCATATCTTCATCTCCAGTTGAGAAATTAAATGTCATACTTTGATTATCATGACTTTCAATATTATTAAGGTTTTCTTGACCACTTTCATTCTCAGCGAAATCTAAACTCATTCCTAATTCATTTCCAATGTCTTGGCTCATAGCCATATCAGTTTTTTGAATTGAGTTAAAAACAAATTGAGGTTCTTCCTTTTTAATTGGTTGTTGAGTTTGAGGAAGTGGAAAATCAGAATTAGTAATTGATTCTTTCTGAATACCCATAGGAGAAACTAATGTTGGTTGAACAAAAAGACGTTGTGGAACAAGAAGAACATTTTGTTGATCTTCAATAACTGGTTGTTCACTCATTGCATCACTTTGTTGAATTTGTTCTTCTGAAGGTGAATTAATAGGATTATTAATATCAATTATTTCTCCTTCTTCAATATCATTATATTCTATTTGATTAGGATTACTAGAAGAGTTATTTGTTAATGTAGGTGTAGGAATAATGGGTGTTTCTTTTAATATAGGTACAGCAAGAGAATTAATAATTTTATTATTTGATGGAACACTTGATTTTATTGAATCTGGAATAATTAATAGTTGTTCTTGTTGTGTTTTAGGTATAGTTAATAATGTATTATTCATATGAATTGATTGTTCTTTTATAATTGTTCCAGAAAGAGGACTTGTAGTCATATTGATTCGTTGAGAGTTTATAGTTGTTTTAACATAATTAACTAAATTTTCATTGCATAAGCAAACTCCTTCATTAAAATGAGAAACTATATAATTATTTACTGCCATACCAATAGGTTCAATATCTTTTTGTTCTATAATAGGTTTATTATCTTTTTTAACCATTATTATCTTTTTCATACGAACTGTTTTTTGTGCTTTTCTTGTATTTTTTTCTCCAAATTCATATCCAAATTTAACAGCTATTTCTACTAATTCATTAAATGCTAATGCAATTTTATTCCGTTCATATCTTCTAAGTCTTTGTTCAGACTTATCTTCTTCAAGCATTTTAGATGCTTGTGCATTAATACGATCAGCAAATTGAATAACATTACCATTATAAATAATTGATTGTACTGGTTGAATTTGATATGTTTTTTCTGCACTTTTTTTTTGTTTTTTAATTTCTACAGTAACACCAGCACGTGATAATAAGTATATAAGTACTGCTTGTTGAAAAGACTCAAGGTTCTTTGATTTTTGTTTTGAGATATTTTGTTCATTACGAGGATCGTGATCTTCTTCCATTTTTTATTTTTTTGTAGTTTTTGTTTATTTCAAAAACCAAAAAGAAAAAAGATGCAATACAGGAGACACCACAAAAAATATAAAAAAATAAATAACCAAAAAAGAAGAAATTCACATCAACCAAGAAATATAAATGACAGAAGAATGAGTGAAAATAGGTATTATCTGTATAGACAGAGATACATGAATAATCACACTAACCATTACAATAACAATTATTACCATAAATATCACAACATAGATGATACAAATCGTTTCACTCATCACTTCATTCATAATCATCGTCATAAACACTTTAATAATAATTTCAATAGAAATAAACAATATCAATATAATAGAAATAAATATCATAATAACACTCAAAGAAGGTATAAACAATATCAAAATAAGAAACAAAACAAAAATCAAAGAAAAGAAATGATTGAAATACAAAACCAAGAATATTGGAAAAAACTCTTTGAAGAAGAAATTAAAATACTTACACCACAAGAAATAGAAGAAATTAAAAATACCAAGATTAAAGAATATACATCATCAACAATATGGAGAAGATGGTATTTTCTTGCACGAGAAAAAACCAAAACAATCAGAATGGAAGAAGAAACTATTAGTATGACTATGGAAGAAGATAATAATCAGTACAACCAATTGAGATTAAAGACAATAGAATATATAATAACTATGTAATGAGTGTTGAAAGTGAAGAAGACGATGATAAAGATTCTACGAGAGAAGAAGAGGCTAGAAGAAGAGGAGAAGAAGATCACTAAAGGAGAGAAGAAGAGGCTAGTAGAAAAGGAAGAAGAAAACAGTAAAAAGGAAAAAAAGAGTAGAAGAAATAGAAAAGAAAGTGGAGGAGGATATGAAAGAAAAAGAAGAAATGGAAAAGGAAATACAAATAAAAGACCAAACCATTAAGAAACTAACTAAGGATATTATGACATTAAAGAAGAAGCATGAGAATGAGATAAGCACAAAAAAACAACGAGTGCGATAAAAAAATATTCAAATTCCATGCTGAATCTGAAAGAAAAAGGTCTGAAGTAAACAATTTAACACAACAATTGCTCTTTCTGAAAGATAAAGTATCTAAATTAGAAAATAAAAATACACAAGAAGAAAAGAAGAAAGATGAGGTAAATTACAATATAACAGACTCATCAGAAACACAAATAGTAAATAATATTTTCATCAATGTGGTAGTAGATGATGAAATATCATCAAGTGAAGATGATATTCCAAAAAAAAAGAAAGTTAATGCAGAATTTCATTGAAGAAATGGATATTCAGCATAAGAAGATCATCACATTTGAATTAGATAATCAAAAAAAACGGGGGAAGCAAACAGATAGAAAAGAAGAAATTTTAACACTTTATAAATGTTTTGTTTTGAAATTATTTGAAAGAAAATTAAGATGTAAACTTAAAGAAGAAATAATAGAAAGATTAATACAAGAATTTGGAATTAAAATAAATGATATTAATGAATATAAAGAAATAATAAAGAAGACATTTAAAATAAAGAATGAAATTAAAAGAGAAATAAATAGAATAATGGAAGAAGAAATAATAAAACACCAATGGAAAGATAATGAATTAAAAGAAATAATATCAAAAGTGAACAAGAAAGAAGAAATAGAAGAAGATGAAGTAATGAAAATATTTAAAGAAGAAGAAAAGAAACAACAAGAAGATGTACAATTTATTAACTATTATTACAATAAGAAGAAAGTACATCAAATAATTAATATTATTAATAAAAATGAAATATCAATCAATACATTAGATGAATATTACCATTATATTAAATCTGTAGCTTCCACTATTAACATAATTAATAAAAATAAACAAGAAAGAAGTGGAAAGAGAAGTATAGAAAGAATAATACAATCAAAAATATGTAGATTAAGAGATTTACTTAATAATAAACAATATATGAAATTGAAAAGAATATTACATATTAAGAAATATGATATATATCATATTAAAATAAAAACAATTGAACAAATAAATTATTATAAATACCTTCGAAAGATGAAAATAATAGAAATAGAAGCAAGAAAGAATAATTTGAAAAGAATAAGATGGAATTATACATTGATAAAATATGGAAAATGAAACATCTAAATAAGTCTAAAGAAGATGAATATCCAGATAATATCTCCACTATTAATTTCTTGAAATGAATCTATGAAACTAACACTAATATAGATTTGTCTAAATATTAATTTATATGAAATATTAATTGAAAATAGAATTAATAATAGAATATCAATAATCACTCCAAATGAATTAGATTGTGCTATTAAATTCATTGATAATTTGAAAGTAAAATGAAATTGATAAAATACAATGATTTTGGATTAAATATTTAGAACAACCAAAGAAATATTTATTAAAATTATTTAATGAATGGTTGAACAATCCTAATGAAATACCTCCTCACTTTATTCAATGAAGAACAATATTAATATATAATAAAAGGAGATAAATTAGACCCACAGAATTACAGACAAATAACGTGCTTAAATTGTCTGTTAAAAGTATATACATCAATATTAAAGATGAAAATAGAAAGCCAGCTGATGCTAAATCCAATTGAAAAACAACTATCATTAAATCAAATTGGATGTAAGAAATATACATATCATCAAAAGAATGATTATTATACAATACTATAATCCAACAATTATTAATAAAGGATAAATGGAAGTGGTAGAAACATATTATGACGTCTCCAAAGCATATGATAGTATTAACCACCAATGGATTAAACAATGTTTAATATATTTTAATATCCCACTTGCAGTAATTAATAATATATTATATATTAAATAATACATATCTTAATTTGTATTATAATCAATAAAGTGTAGGTATAATTAATGTAGAAAGAGGAATAATACAAGGTGATAGTTTATCTCCACTTTTATTTGTATTATCTATTGACATACTATCTAAACAATTAGATAAACAAATAAACAAATTAAATATTAAAATGAGTTGAGAAGAAAAATAAGTCCAGTTAAACCACAGATTATATATTGACGATTTAAAAATAATAACTAATAGCCTCGATGAAATGGAAATTAAACAAATTAACTAAAGAAATATTTAATGCAATAGGATTAAAAATTAATGTAGAGAAGAGTGGGATAATGACTAATATTAATATTCAAATAAATGGAGAATTAGCTGAACTACCAAGAGTAACTAATGACAATCATTATAAATATCTTGGTATTGAAATAGGAGATAAAGTAAATATTAATAAATATTGTACAAGAATATTAAATGATATATCTTCTATTTTATCATCATTAAACACTATGAAATATAGCAGCCTCAATACAATAAGAAAGATTAATAGTGATATAATCTCCAAATTAAGATATGGATTTTGTATTGTCACATGGAAACTAGGAGAATTGGAGAAGATAGATAAACAGATAAGAAAATCATTAATGCAACTCCAATTATACAGTAGAAATATCCCAAAAAGTAGATTATATGTTAAAATGAATGAAATGGGATTAGGATTAATGTCAGCAAGAGATGAATGTGCTTAAAAATTATTAAGAATATATTTAAAATACAAATATCAAATACAGTAATAGGAGAAATGATAGAGGCAATAAAAGAAAATCCAAATGGAATAATTAAAAGAATGAAGAAAGCATTTGGTAAGAAGATTAATTTTAATGAATTAATGAATGTAATAGAATTAAATGAAAGAAAGTATGATGTAAAGGAAGTAATTGAATGGGTAAATAATGAATTAAATGAAAGATATTTAAATGAATGGAAAGAAAAGAAATGTGGTGAATATATAAGATGTGCAAATGGCACTTTCAATGATAAGAAATTAACAGTAGCCACATGGAGGTCATTAAATATAAAAAGAAATGCATTCTCCAAATAGTAAAGATACAAGAATGAGTAACTATGACAGGAAGTATTAAATCAAAAAATACTACAAAATGATGCTTTAAAATATTGTAAACATTGTCATAACACAATTGCATCTATTAGTCATATATTGTTAGGATGTCCTGTAATGAAAAAGAATAAAATATCAAAACATGATTATGTTTGTAAACAAATATATAAACACTTATTAATTACACATTTTAATGAATTTGATTCAATTGACTTTAATAATCCTCAAAAATGTATTAATAATGATGAAATGGTTATAAATTACAATAAAGATTTATTTGTTAGTGACCATTCTTTCCATGCTAGAAGACAAGATATATATTATCAAAATATTACAGAAAAGAAATTATATATCATAGATGTTGCTATATGCTAAGATATGAATTTAGAATTAAATTATATTCATAAAATAAATAAGTATAAAGATTTACAAGAGAAAATAAGAAACAATAGAGAAATAATATATGTAGAAATAATACCTGTTATATTATCAGTAAATTAATACATAAAGAGTCTATAATAAGATTAAAATCACTGAAATTACAATTAGACTTTTCCAAAATCCTACAAACAATAATAATAAAAAATATGAAAGACTTAATGTTTTATACATTCAATTCTGGCAACACATTAGAAGAAGAACAATCTAATGTGAGCATGCTAGAAATGAACTCTATTACACCAATAGAGCATAATGAAGAAACTGAAATAATCACTTCTCAGTATGAAGAAAATCCAATTGAGGATATATCTATTAATTGACCTTTTTTTTATTTCAAAAACCAAAAAGTTAAGTTTAAACATTTAGTTTGTCTCTAATTAAAAAATGTAATAAATAACACATAAATAAAAATATGTTTTTCTTTTTAAGAAATTGAAAAAAAATAACTTGAAATCAAAAAAGCATAATGCAAAGAGTTGATAAAACTATTTACAAAGAAATACCTGAAAATATACAAGAAAGTGGAGAAACCTTTCAAAAACCTGATTATATTGGACAATCGTCAAATAAATGTAAAAAAATGTACGTAAATGATGAATCATGTTTTGTTTTTTTATTTGAAAACAATTCATCTGTAGAATATCATCAAAGATTAAAACTTCCAGAATTAACACGGAGAATTATGATTGATCTTGTTCCTCCTATTTCAACTCATTTTCATGAAAACACTCTTTTTATGCTTCATCCTGATCGTAAAATATCAATTATTCAATTTTTAAAACAAGGGTCAAATAAAGATTATATTAATCCTGCCCCTTTAAATTTTTTCCCATCTCCAGATTTTATTACTGCTAAATATTTAGTTGGATGGAATGAATATATCGCTGTCTTTAACTATTCTAAAATGATGGTAATTGATCGTTTTAATACAAGTAAATCTTTTACCTCATTCCCATTAACATGTAGTATTATCAAACAATGTGATAATGAATATTCTTTTGGATTTCAAAATCAAGTTGTAGTTATTAATAATGAAATCAATAATATTCTGTATCAACAATATGATGTATCTAATGGAGTTCTTGTTAAACAAGGAAATGTTCCTCAAGCTTATAAAGAAACTAAATACGTTTGTGTAGCTCATAATGATCGTGATGTTGCTGTTGCTTATGAACGTGCTGTTTACATATTTTCTCTCGGTGGTGAATTAAAAAATAATACACCAATAGCAATCCCAAGAGCAGTATTACAATACACTGATGCTCCTATTTCTAAAATTTATTTAGATAATTCCTTCCTAGTAATTGGAGATATTGTTGGTGGTGCATCAGTTTATACAGCAACAGGTACATTTTTAACTAAAATTGCACCAGAAGATGATATTAAAACAGAGAAAAAAGCCGTACAAAACAAAAGACGAGTTACAGCAATTACTCGTTTTAACCTTTTTGTTGTCATAGGACTTGCTGATGGTAAAGCAAAATTTTTTACTTGGGATTATAGATATAGTGGAATTGAAAAGAAAGAATGTGGTGGTAAAATTATACGTATCTATCCACACCCAGAATTAAATAAAGTATGTTTTATTACAGAAAATGGTAGTGAACGACGTATTGTTGGATTAACATATTGGAGTCCAATTGAAAAATCATTTACATTTATTTCACCTTACCTTGCCCATTCACCTGAATTAAGATATGTTTCATATATTAAACCTTTTGTTGATCAACTTAGGGTATTTGTTTCATGTGATTATCCTAATGAATCAGTTGGATTTAAAAGAACTAAACCAAAATTACGTGGGATTTATAATTTTGTTAAATTCTTAGAACAAGCTGATAATGTTCATCGTCTCCCTTTCCCAGTTAATTTAGTTTGGCAATTAACTGTTGCTATGCAAAAATATTGTGAACTACAAGACGCTATTTTAAGTGGTAAAGAAAAAGATAATTATTTCAGTGTAATTCGTGCAGAAAATAGAGTCCTTGCTCAAATATCCAAAATATGTTTTGTTGATACAGTTTCTATTCCATTGAAAGATCAACCACAATTCCCAGCACATACTTATCTAAATGATTTTACTCATCATTTTGAAAAAGTATTAAATGCTCAAATGTATAAACCAATTGTTAGTGAAAGTGATAAATCAAATTATAAAAATTTCTTATGGAAAATATTAAAAACTTTATTTGATGATTATGTAGATTTTGTTGATGCTTTAGAAAATTTGGATATTTTAATGAGTACTATTAACAGAGATAATGTTTATGCTTTTGTAGGTGCAATTAAGATTTATGGTAGATATATTCAAATTATGCAAGACATAAAAGAAACTGCATGGTCTATTGCTCAAGTACTTGGAATAAGAGAAACTGATAGATGGTATTATGGAGGTGGATTATATATGGGAAAGAAAATGCCTGAAGTATGTTCCGACCAACCAAATATTCCAGAAGTTGAATTTCCATTGAAAATGAATTGATTTTTTTTTAATTTCATTCACTTTTTTTTTTCTTTTATCAACAAAACCAATAATAGTTACTAAAGAAGTAATTCAACTTTAAACTACTCAAGTTTTATAAAACAATATTATCATCAGTTAAAGATGTAACAAACCATCATTAACTTCTTCTTTGACAAAAACATTAATACAAAATTTCAAAACTATTTCATGTGTATGTTGTAGTTATACTTTAAATGAACTTAACTAAATTAAACAATGAAATAATAAAAGAACATCAAAAAAATAAATTTAATAAAATTCTCTTAAATAATACTAAAAACAAATAAGATTTAACATATTATTGAGTTAGAATATTTTTATATATTAAATTCATACTCACCCAATTTTTAGTAAATAAACACAACACGTTTTAGTGTCAATAAATCTTTTTTTTTGATTTCTACTTCACATATTAGTTGTTTTATATATTACTGACTTTCTTCTAATTTTTTTTTTGATGAAATTACATTAATAATTAATACACCACATAAAAAATAGTATGAAAAACACTTAAAGAAATGAATCAAAGAAGAATAAAACAACCATTTGGAACTGTAAAAGAGTGATAATTAAAAGTTATATTTTCCTCTCTTTGGTTTAAAGGTTTTCAGAAAAACTAAAAGATTAACAGATTCATGTCATTTTTATCAAAGAAACGATGGCATGTTGGTAATTATAAAAACAGATTAAAAGTTGAATTAGCAGAATTAGAAGCTAAAGAGAAAGAAGAAAATGAAAAAAATCGTTTAAAAGAAATAAATGAACAAAAAGAAATTTTAGAGTCAATAGAAAAAAAATTAGGGAAAGAGAAAGCAATTGAAGTAGCACGACAAATCCAAACTTCATTTGTTTATGAACCACCTCCTGGATATTCAGTTTTTATGGAACAAAAAACAGAGCAAAAAGAAAAAAAAAGAGAAGAAGAAAAACCAAAAAAAAATAATAGTTTTAAGGATTTTAAGAAAAAATTAAAAGAAGATCCAATAAAAAAGTGTGGAGAGAAAGATATTGAACAATTACTAATGTGAATTTGCTTTTTGAGAATTTAATAAATAAGTTTAATAAACAGAAAATGTTCTGATCTTCTGAGTAAAATAGAATTAATAAATTTAAAAAAGAAAAAGTAATTAATTAAGTATTAATAGATTTTTCATCTATTCTTCCTAGCTCAGGGGAGACTAATCCCATCCCTGAGCTTATTAAAAAAGAGTAATCTCTTTGTTAAACCTATTCTTTATGTTTTTCTTGCAAAATGAGGAAAGCACTTCTTTGTTTTATTTCTTCCTATTAAGGTTTTTCAAACTTCTTCTGCTTATTTCTTCTTTTTAAGCCTTTGTTTGTTTTCTGCCTTAATTTTAAGTAATTTCATTTTTCTTATTTTATGAATGGGAGAAGGAATCATTTTATTACTACTGTATTACTTTGACTAATCTTCTTTTTAGTCTTACTTTGACTAATCTTCTTTTAGTCATACCCACACTTCAGTAGGTTCTTATATTACATCCATGTAATATTCTACTGTATTCTCTTGCTGCACCCTTTGCAGCATTCCCTAATACATTCCTAATTCAAAAGCACCGTCATAACCAGATAATAACTGGGAGAGTCGAAGAATGAATTTGTATTAGTATTTATGTGTGGTGTTTTTACATGTCAAATCCTATCTATTGTTTGTTATTAATAATTTATATTAAAAAATAAAAAGAAAAATATAAAAACAAAATTTTTTAAGAAAAAATAAAGAATTGATTGGTTAATTTAGCTAAGAACTTTTGGATAAGTTTCAATGGGTTAATATCAATAGTTTAAAACTTTGAAATTATTTTTTGTATTTTATCGTTATGATTCCAACTCCAAGACCATCTACCTGTGGAAAAATTAACTTATGGGTAAATTTATATTGTGCTCAATACATTCCTCTTACAAGTAAGTTTGGAGAAAGAGATTTAGTAGGAGTAATTGTTTATGAAAAACAAAATAAAGGAAATATTGTCCGAGTAAAGTCAAATGTTGAAAAAAATACTCTTAATCCAATATGGAACACACCTGTATTTCTTAAAGATGTTGTATTTGGTAGTGTTTTATTTTTTGAAATTATTGAAAATAATAAAGTAATTGCTAAAGCATTATATCCAGTTCAAAATATTCCAAATAATAAAAGAATGACTTATGTTTTACCATTAATAACACCAACATTAACATATTCTGGAATATTAAGAGTTGTATGTTATGAAGGAAATACAGAACAAGATGTAGCAAATGTAATATTTAAATTCAGTGATTTAGAAGAAAAAATGCCAGTTTGTAATAATAGGTCTCGTTTAGAAATTACAGCAGAAAAAATTTCAGGAATTCATTCACATGTGTTTTGGGCAATTGTAAGAAATAAAAAATTATGTTATTATCAAAAAAAACATAAAAGTGAAATATCAAATAATAAATTTATTATGTACTTTGAAATTGAAAATGAAGACTCTTTGGAAATTAAAATTATTGATAAAAATGGATTTCATTATTCTGATTTTATTTCATTTAAAGAAAAACTTACTTCTTTTAAAAGAATTGAAACGGATCAATATGTTTATTCTTTAAAATTTATTTTTACTCCAGTAAATAAAATACCACCTACAGAAATATTACCACCTGAATGTCAAGAATTTATTACAGATGATTGGTATACATCAATGGATATTGACGTTGAATCTTTTATTGAATATGAAAGTCCTGAAAAACAAACAAGTCTTGTTACTTATGAAACTTTTCAAAATTTTCATGTTGAATATGACTGTGATTGTATAACAGATACTATCGTTGAATCTTGTCCAATTCTTAATAGACATTATTTGGATAAACCTATTAGAGATGTTATTTCAAAAGAAAATAATAAAAAAATCTATAGCTTTGGAGATAGTTGTATTGTTTGTTGTGGTGAACCTAATCAACTAGGTGTTTGTAAAGCAGTTATTCTTAATCCAAAAAATACAATTAAATGTTATTTAAATTTAAATACAATTGATGATGATATTGATTCTATGCTTATGACTAATATTCATAATAAAGTAAAAGTAATACCGTTTGTTTTTTTTTCTTTAATTAATTTGAGAATAAATTTATAATAAATAGAAATACAATGTTAGACAAAATTATTTTTCTTGAAGATAGATTAAATAATAATAAAGAAAAATTTGGAATTGTTGTTGGAATACCAGGGCAAGTTTCAGAAAATGAATTTTTATCAAATAAAGAACCATCTCCACTTGCTTTGGAATTCTTTAATTTACTAGGTCAAACAATTCAATTAAAAGGATTTACTAAATATAAGGCTGGATTGGATGTTGTTACAAATACAACAGGTACACAGTCATTATTCACTGAATTTTGTCAAATGGAAATAATGTTTCATGTATCAACAATGTTACAACATGTTGAAGGAGATGATCAATTCTTAGATAAGAAGAGACATATTGGTAATGATGTTTGTGTTATTATTTTCAAAGAAGGAAATGAAAGTGTTGATATTTCATCATTTGTTTCACATTTTAATCATGTGTTTATTGTTGTCCATCCTGTTATAATTGATTCTAAAGAATTATATGAAGTTGTTGTTGTAACAAAACTAACTGTAAAAGCATTTAGACCAAGATTTCCAGAGTCTAAATATTTTCAAAGAGATTCAACCTTTAGAGATTGGTTATTACAAAAACTTATTAATGGAGAACGAGCATCTTTGCTTGTTGACCAATTTATTCAATCACAAAGTATAGCAAGAAAAGGACTTATTAATGAAATTATAGTTAGCTCAACTCAAAAAAAGAAATAAACAGTTAAAGGTATCATTTAAATATTTATTAATGGTTGTTAGATATTTTAATGAATCAATGTTGAATTGTTTATTTCTAATTTTTGTTTATTTGTTTTAAAACCTAAAAAAAAACTAAAATAAATTACAAGAATTCAATGGTCAAATGTCAACTCTGCGACACTAATCCTGTTTGTACTAAAACTTCAGATGGTAAATTAATTTGTAAACAATGTTTTATTGATCGTGTTGAAAAATTAGTTCATCAATGTATTGATGAATTTCAATTGATTTACCCTACTGACCATATAGTTATTGGTGTTAGTGGTGGTAAGGATAGTACAGCATTAGCAACAATGTTAGCTCGAATAGAAAAACGATGGCCATCTGGTGCGAAATATACTCTAGTTGCTGTTGATGAAGGTATTGTTGGGTATAGAGACAAGTCTTTAGAGTGTGTGAGATGGCTTCAAAATTATTTACAACTTCCTTTAGAAATAATTTCTTATATAGAAACTTATGGAATGACAATGGATGAAATTGTTACAAGAGGAGGAAAGAATGCATGTAGTTATTGTGGAGTATTAAGAAGACAATGTCTTGAAAAGGCTGCAATAAAAGTAGGGGCAAATGTTATTGCAACTGGTCATAATGGAGATGATGTTGCTGAGACTGTATTAATGAATTTTTTGAGAGGAGATGTTGCTCGTTTAGAACGTTGTAAAAGTTTAAAAAGAGAATTAGAAAGAGAAGATGGGATTATTAGAATTAAACCTTTTAGTCTTTTGACACAAAAAGAGGTTGTGTTATATGCTCATTATATGAAATTACAATATTTTAGTGTTGAATGTACTTATGCAGGAACAGCGTTTAGAGGAAATGCTCGTACTTTCTTACAAAAAACACAAATTTTACATCCAACAATTATACATAATTGTGTTATTAGTAATGAACAAGCAAAAGCTGAATTAAAAAAAGAACAATTAAAAAAGTCACAACGATGTACAGTCTGTGGAATGCAATCAAGTTCTTCTCTTTGTCAGGCATGTAAAATGATGAAAGAATTGAGAAATGGGATGCCAAAAATTGAATTAAAATAAATTGATATGGTTTTTATTAATGAATTATTAGTTAATATCCTTTCATATTAAATTTGGCTGTTTTAGTAAATGGAGTCAATAATATGATCAATATAAACATAGTAGGGAAATGAACTATACAGATCACAACAAATTGAACCCAAGTATTAAATTCATCAGTAAAACTTCTTGGAATTGATGTTTGTGCACTTACTATCATATAAAAATTTGAAATAAACCTTAAAGATGATTGAATCAAAAATAGTACTGAAACAATGTCAACACAAACCATTGTTTTGAGTGGTGATAATAAAATTCCTGAATAACTTATTCCATCTTTAGTCATATATGATAATATTATTGCATTAATACATGAGATAAACATAATAATACAATAAAATATTGTTAAAACACAATAATATTGCCAAAGAAATCCACAGTCAAATAAAATATCAATTGCTGGTTGTGTTTTTATAGAATAACCATAAAAAAAGAATCCAAAAGATGGATTAATTATAATTAATAATATTACATAACATACTTGATTAATCTTTCTACAAACAATAAATAGTGTTGGTTTATTATAAAGTGATTTATCAATATAATTATTAATTACTTCAAGTGCAACAAAGAAATATGTAAATTGAAAGAAGTGATTTAAAGAAGATGTTAAGAATGATGCTACATTATAGATTGACGAATTAATTGGTCCATCTGACTTTAAATCAAAAAAGTCAAATAATAATGTGAGTATTACTGTGGTTATGAATAAATACATTGAAACAAAAAATACATGAATTCGATAATTGATTTTATCACTTTTCATTGTATTAATTACATGAAAAACACTTACCACAATAAAAGAAATAATATGTAATCCAATTAATAACCAAATAGCAACTTGTGTTTGGGAAGTATCTCCCATCTGTGCAATAAAAAAGTATTTGTTTATATTTTTTTTTTTTTTTTTTTAATTTGATGAAAAGAAAAAATCAAAAATAAAATGACAAAAAATAAAAAAAAGGAAAACTTAAAATAAAAGAAATACAAAGTCTAAATTAAAAATGAGTATAAAAGATAGAAGGAAGAAACCAATTAGTCTTAAAAAAGACAAATTATTTTCTGATCATACAAGTCAACAAACAAGAAGTTCTTTAGCAAAAACGACATCATATCAAAGTGATAGAGAATCATTACCTACACCTTCAATGAATCCAAATCCAAATCAAACGTTATTATTTTATGTTTGTTCATTTTTTTTTTGATAAGTTTTAGGTTAAAAAAAAAATTAATAAAAACAGCAATATGACAGTGATGGGTTTGGAGAATTAACAATTCAAGAAATAAGAGAATTTCTCCAAAACGAAAAAGGCATGTATTTAACAGATGAACACATTCAAAGTATTATGTCAAACGTTCTTATGCAAACAGATAGAATTAAAATTAATGACTTTATGAAATTTTGTAAATACATTGAAACAGACCAAGAGTATTTAGTAAATAAGTCATCATTAGATAATAGTCCTGTTTATCGACATGAAGACTCACTTTTTCAACAAAGAGATCAAGATAAACCAAAATATTTACAAAATGTTTGTGTTATATTGTAAAAAAAAGATAGTATATAAAC
>NW_001915060.1:0-31028 GCF_000208925.1 Entamoeba histolytica HM-1:IMSS
TTTAATAAATGAAATATAAATAATAAATGAATGAATAATAATTTAATATATGAAATAATAAAAAGAAATAAAAGATAAATAATAAAGAAATATGATGTATTTAATATATAATATAATTTATTATCAAATATAATAATAATATCAAATGATGATTTATTTTTATTTCAAAATATTTTGCATCCATAAAATATGTTGCTAGATATTTTGCATCATTAATTTTTGTGCTTTTTTATTTGTTTCAATAAAATTTGCATCCTTGATTTTTTTCATTCTTTTCTTCTTTCATCATCTCTTTTGTTTTATTACACTTTACCTTCTTTCTTTTTATATTCTCTCATTTCTACTTTTATTCTTTCTTCATCATATTCTACTTCTTACTTTCTTTTTATTCTTTTATATCATTCATTCTCTTCTTTTTCAATTATTTGCTTTTTTTCGTTGCCATTATGAATTATCATAATTATTTGAATAAATTCTATTCAACCAATTTAACCCATATGTTAAATCCATTTATCTTACTTTAATTTTAATCATAATTATACATCATTTTTATTAAATAACATGTTCAAATATGTATTATTTCATTCATTTATATTATTTCATTATGAGTTATTTATTCTATTCTATTTATTTTTGATTGTATTTCAATTGTTTTAAATATTATATTATAATTTGATACATCTTATTTTTATATTTTATGTTTTTCTATTTATTCATTCTTTCTTTTTCTTTATATTCTTCTTGTTATTCTATTTTTGTTTGTTTCTAAATAAATTCTTTCATTCATTTCTTTTTATTCTATTTATTCTTTATTTATTCTTTATTTTTCAATTATTATTATGAACTGTTATTTTATAATTCATGTATTTCATTTTCTCATTTTATATTCTTTCTTTTATTCTTTCTTCTTTTTATATAGAATCTATTGTAATTATTGTAATAAAATACATGTTTCTTATTGTTATTAATTTATTTCATATTTATTCATCATTTAATTATAATCATTGTGAATTTTGTTGTTTCTTTTTAATTTCATTGTCAATTATCTATTTTCGATTTATCATTCAATTTTATTTAATCATTGAACTAAAAATACAGCATTTTAATTAATTTATTTTAATTGTGGAATGATTTGTATATTTATCCATTTGATTATTGTTTTATTCTTTCTTTTTTATTTCTATTTTAAATGATTGATATTTATTCATGATATTTTTATTCACATGATTAAAATTTCAATTCTTCTTTATTTTATGAAAATATTTGAATATAATTATACAATTTTATTATTCATATCTTCTTTATTTATTTTTATTTGATTATGTTTCCTCTTTTTATTATCTGATTTACATTTCTTTTTTATCAAATTTTATATATTCATCTATTTTATTCATTAATTGATATAGTGTTAATACAAGTAATATTTGTGATATTGTATCTCTTTCTATTGTCATATTTTAATTTGAACTTCACTCATCATATTTGTTAATTATTTCATTTTGTTTCTTCATTTTCATCTATTCTTTTATTATTTATTTTATTAGTGACTTTATATTCTTTATTTTATTTCTTCATCATTTTATCTTTAACATTTTCATTTTTATTATTTCATATTATATCTCAATTTATCTTTCTTTATTTCATTTTTTTCATTACGTATTATTAATGTTTCTTTTCTTATTAATATATTTCATCAACATTAATATCGGTATTCATTTTATTATTATCTCTATCTTCTTTATTTTCTTTTTTATTCATATTTGTATATAATGTATATAATACATTTAAACAACTATTTTGTCTACAATTGTATTGTATTTTTATCTTTTTAATATTAATATAATATTATTTATACATTATTCTCTATCTCTTTTTCTTACTTTATTTTTATTATTTTTATTATATCATTGTTATTTATGCTGAAATATTTTAAATAATATCATTCAATCATATTTATTCATATTGATTTTCATTTTGGTTCATTTTATTACTCATTTCTTCATTTTCATATATTTATTATTCTCATATTTATTGTTTATTTATTATTTTTCTTTGTTTGATAATTCTTCTTGTATAAATCATTGTTTATATTGTATTTATTCTTATTGTTTGTTATTTTTTCTTTTTTTTGACTGAATTATTCTTTATATTCTTCTTAATTTTATTTACCTTCTCTTTCTTAGTTTTATTTTTCTATTTATTTATTTTATTCATTCTTTTATTTCTATCTTTTTCTTTGTCTATTTTTATCAATTTATGTTTCTATTGTTAATATCTTTCTTTATATTGTTTTTTTTTTCTATTCTTGTTTTATATCTTCGTTATTTGTATTTTCTATTTCCTTTATTCTTGTTTTATTTATATTATTCATACTCAGTCATTTTATTTACTTCTTCTTCATGTATTTGGTTTTATGTTAATTTGTTATTATTTTATCATATTTTCATTTATCTCTTTATATTTCTTTTCTTTTAATTATAATTATATTCTTCATCATTATTATTTTCTCATTTTTATCATGATATATACTATGTTATTTATTTTGAATATTGAATATTATATTGTGTGTTTATTATATTCCATTTGAATAACTTATTATTTGTTTAAACAAAAACATTGATAATCTCATTGTTTGATTTATATTATCATTTAGTAACTATCACATTTTTTTTCATTCTGATATTTCTATTTGATATTTGAATTTAATCATATAACTTATTCTATTTTTAATCAACTCTTTTTAGTATTTATCATCATTCTATTAGTCATATTTATTTATTTTATATTTCATTTTTCATTATTCTGAATGTTATATATTCTATAGACTCTTCATCTTATTGTAATAAACTATAACATCATATTCATCAAATGATTGAAATACTCTTAGTATATAGTTTGTGTTATATTGGATTATTGATAAAAATATCTTATTAATAAAAAACTTTCTTTATTTCTTTATTTCTTCTATATCTTCATTAATATCACTAATTGAAATACATTATAGTAATAGATACACAATACTGAATAATCTAATTAAAATATTTATTCATTTTCTTCTTTTATTTTCATTTTCTCTTCAATTTCATTTAATTTTCTCATTCATGACTCTTTGTTTCATCAACACTATATTATATTTATTATTCTTATTGAATTTTCTCTCTTTATTACTTAATTAAAATACAAAACAAGTATAGAATAAATAAACAATAAACATATAAAAGAATAGAATTAAATAACATACGACTATGACAAATAACAACTTCTAATACTGATAATAAATGTTCAATAAAATGATAAGCATGAAAATATTTGACATAGAATAGCAAATAACCCATTGTAATAAATAAAAAATAATCCAAGAAGATGACAAAATAACTTTGAAAATATCATAAAACTATTTGATAAATACAGCATTTCGTTATATATAACACTCTAATACAATCAACTAAAATCTTGAATGTGTTATTGTGAAGTGAATGGGGCAGTCAATTGTGAAGATGCTGACATTTACCCCACCCCCACCAACATACTTCAACCACAATTTCATGATGATTAAAAAGAAAAATCGTGATGGATATATTCCAATTGCAGTGGTGAAAAACAACGACAAATGCATGTTTGTTGCTGTCAAGAGAGTGTGAGAAGAAAACTGATTGATAGGAAATGCTGGACAATAATCTACAGCCATGGAAATTCACAAGATTTAGGGATGTGTTTACCATTCATAGAAAATCTAGCACATCAATTAAAATGTAATGTTGTTGGATATGACTATACAGGATATGGTAGAAATGAGGGAGAAAGCAGTGAAAGAAATAGTGTGGAGGATCTTAGGGATGTTTGTAATTATCTGCATGACAATGGAATAACATGAGAACGAATGGTGTTGATGGGGCATTCTCTTGGAGGAGGAGTGAGTATTTCATTTGCAAGTCAGGAATGTGGGAAATGGGAAGAAACACAAGAAATTGAGATGAAAGAGGATTTTGAAAGGAAAGAAGAAAAGAAAGAAGAAGAAAAAAAGGAAAAAAAGATAGGGGGAATGATTATTATCTCAACATTCACAAGCATTTGTGGAGTGGTAAGTAAATATGCAGGAATGGTAATGACTGATATGTTTGAAAACATACCAAAATTGAAACATATTAATATTCCAGTTGAAGTAATTCATGGACAAGAAGATGAGTTGATAGGAGTTGATGAGTCAGTAGAAATCTACAACTCAATTCCAGAGGAGATGAGGTATGGATATGATATAATCAATGGATGTAAACATAATGACATTCTTGAAAATGATGAATTAATTAAAGTAATCAAAAGATTTCTAGAAAAACTTTGAGAAATATTTAACTTACCCATAACAAAATAGAAAGTGTAAAACACGAAAATAACAATAAGAAGAAAGTTAAAAACAACACAAAAACTAATGTTGGTATTAAAAGATAGATAGAAACAAAAAATATATGAAAAGAACACTTGATAAATACACAGGGATGATTGTCTCAAGATATTTTGAAAGTATTAATGACTTTATTAACTTTGAAATGACATGCAAAAAGTATGAAGGGAATATGGAAAGATTTCATTTCAATCCAATTCAAATTAACACTACAACAAGAAAATACTTTCCTAACATTGAAACAATTCATTTAAGAAGAGAAAATGAAGAAAAAATAGAAGGAGGGAAAATCAATAAGAAAGTTATATGGTATAAACAGACATATAGCGATGCAATTGAAGAAATAAAGAAAGGAAATGAATGTAAGAATATTTGTTATACAAAAGAAGATAGAAAGAAATATGGAAATAATGTTCCTGAGAATGTTAATAGATTAGAAAATGAATGTTATAGTCATTGTATTGATTTAGAAACAATAATAATTCCATCAAATATAAAATCAATTGGATATAAATGTTTTTGTGGGTGCACTTCATTAAAATCAATTAATATTCCACAAAATGTAACATTAATTGGTGATAAATGTTTTTCACATTGTATTTCTCTTACATCAATTTCCATTCCACAACATACTAAAATGATAGATTGGATGTGTTTTTATGGATGTGATAAATTAACACAAATAACATTCAAATCGTCTGTTTAATTATAAACATTTATATTTATTAAATCTATTTCATCTCATTCAATATTGACCTTTCTAATTTCCAATTTGATTTTACTATCATAGTATAAAGAATAAATAATAATAAAAACAGTAAAGTATATTTATTAATTCACCGATTATGATATTATAATAAATTAATTATGTCATTATGAAACAAAACTAACAAGATAGTTATTGAAAGAAGTAGAACAATATAATGAATATGTCTTAACATCAAATTATAACAGAAGATATGATGAAAAACTTACCAAAATATTTGATGAAGATTTTAATATAATGAACACCAATAAATCAACGCATCATAGAACATTAATAGTTCAGTGAATTTTTGATGGAAGATGGATTAAAAACACCAAAAAGAAAGCTATTGTAATTAGCAATTGTTCTACTAAATATCTAATTAACAATATGTCAATTATATAAAAATATATTCATCAAATGTTACCAATTAAAAAGAAGTAGTGAAAGAGATATTAAAACCATAACCTTATCAATTAATATATTATTGTTTAAATTGATTATCTCCATATTAACTTTCAAAAAAAAACATTTAGAAGATATAGTGTTGAGGATTATAGTTACTATAACTGATATCAATAATGAAAAGAATAAAAAGTATAACACTTTCAAATGACTTTTTGTAGTTTGACTACAATTTATTTCCTCTATTGAAATCTTTAAACAAAATGAAAATAACCAATCAATTGAAATATTTTAATTATCATAATATTTCAAAGTCTTTTATTCCATAACACTATTCACTTGTCTTATATATTAACAGCACATTATATAATAAACAATTAAATAACAACTTCTCCTAAATTTCAATCAATAATGAATTTGAGAAATAATAAAACGTTGTGGTATTAAGATGCTAAAAACAAAGGAAATGAGTATTTCAAATGAGAGAAAAACATTGAGTAAAACAAAAGGATGTAATAAGTATTAAAGTGAAATGATAAAGAAAAACTTTACTATTAAAACAAATTAAAAAGAAACAAAGACATTTTAAACGAAGTTCATTTTCAAATTAAAGTCCATTAGGAAAATCAAGATAAAGTTCCAATGCAACGACAGGATTGTCAACTTCAAAGTTTTTAAGTACTTCAGGATGTAATACACCAAACATACCATATTTAACTCCATTAATCATAATATCAGCTCTTCTTCCTTCCATGTAAGCAGGGTCATTACCAGGGACAATATCATAATGTGGTCCATTTTCTTTTCTTGCTTTTTTATATCCAACACCATAACAGAACATAATTTTATCTAATAATCCATGAATTTCTTCCATTAATCCAGTTGGAGAACAGACTAAAGCACATACTTGTTGTCTATTAACTGCTCCTGTTAAACTACCTTCTTGTAATGAGACAGTATCACCAACTTCAAACATTCTAATTGGCATTGGATATGCTTTATTATAATATAAACATTTCATCATTCCTGATAATAAACTTTTTCTTGCTGTTTGGAATTCAAGTGTTTTTGAATCTTTTAATTTAATTAATCCTTCTTCTGGTCTTCTTAAATTTGTAGCTGCATCAGCTACTGACATTAATACAAAAGTAATAACTTCAGTATATCCTGCATATGCAATTTCATCAGCTAATAAATCTTTCATTTTATTTTGTAATAACTCTTTACCACATGTTCTACTTATAGTATTTGAAGCATGAAGATTATTAAATCCATATGAAATAGCAAGGTCTTCCATAATATCACATGGATGCATTACATCTGTTCTCATTGGTGGAATAATAGCTTCTCCATTAGAATATTGAATTCCCATTTTATGTAATAATTCTGTAATTTCTTCATCTTTTAATTCTAATCCTAATGACTGATTTAAATAATCCTTTGATACTTTCATATGCTGTTCTTCTAATGTTGGTGTATGAATTGATTTTTTATCATCAAATTCATTCATTGGTCCTCCAACAACTTCTACTGTTTCAATTTCAAATGGAGTTGAAGTGTAAAGAGAAAAGCATGTAACAACAGTTTGAAGTGCCATCATAACTTTAGTTTTATCCATTCCAGTAATATCAATAAATACATCATGTGTATTTAATGTAATTTTAGAATGATTTCCATTAATTAAAGGTGGAAGTGAAAGAACTATATTTTTACTATCTAAAAAGACTGGATAAACTTCTTTTCCTTGTAATAATGGAACATACTCTTTTAATTTAAGATCATTTGAAAAATGTTCAATAACTTCATTTCCTGTCATTTCATGATCACATTTTAATGGTTCAAACTTAATTTCTTCAGGTTTCATTGCAACATATCTAAATGGTGCAACTAATGTTGATAAATCATGTGTTCCTATTGCAACTAAACTTCTCTTCTTTCCAATTGTAAGATGTAATTTATCTTGAAAATCAATAAAACTCTTATAACTTTCTTCTGTAAATGTAATTCCTCTTAACACTGCACCCATACAAATTGGTCTAACTTTTTCTACGTCTTTACCAACATGAATTTGAATTCCACTCTATTCTTTATTAGTTTTTATTTTTCTATTATTTATGTAAGATTTCTATCAAACTGATTTTACTGTATATTTTGGAAATTCTCTCATTTTTAAAAATGTTTTTAAACAAATAGCAATTCCTTCTACACATAATAAATCATATCTATTTGCTCCAACTTCAATTTTATATATTGTTTTTCCTTCTTCTTCAACAACATCATCAAGTTCAATTCCATATTGAAAACATACTTCATCAAATTCTTTTTCAGCTATTCTGTTAAGTATATTATTTGTTATATTAACTTAAATTAAATAATTTCTTATTTACAAACTAAATTCTTTTCCAATTAATTTAAAAAGATATTTGCTATCACAACTAATTGTTGGCATTTGATGATTTTTTTATTTAAGTTCATTTTTCTTTTTCTTTTGTTTTGTTTTAAAAAAAAAATAGGGTTTTTTCTTGTTTTTTTTTAAATGAATCATAATTCAATTGATGTGGATTACAATATTCGTGACGTGGTATTTTAAAACATTACTTCTTTAAAATATGTTTTTTATTCCTTTTTTATTCTTTTTTGATAATGAGTGAAAAAGATAATAATGTCTTGTAAATATACATAGAAAAGTTCTTTGTCACAGATTCAAAGTGCTTTGTTTAATATTTTTTACAATAACTTTAAACAATTATTACTACTTTTAGTTGTCTTGAAATAAACTTCAGAATCTATTTATATTATTATGAAGAAAAGTTAAAATACTTTTTATAAAAACTTCATTTTAATTAATATCTTTTTTGAAATTCTTTTATCTTTCTTCTATTGTATTTTGATAAAAGCATAATGTAAGTAATTTGTTTTAACAACAATTGGAATATAAATTAATTTAATTCTTTGAATCAGTTAAACTTTTTTTTTGTTCTTTTTTATCACAATTTAAATTTAATAATCAAAACAATAAGAATGTAAATGTTTTTATTCTGAAACTCTTATGAATAAAAATGTTTAATTTAAAATATTCATTTAATATAATTTTTCTATTTAAGAATTTAAATTTACTGAACAAAATAGTTTTAGATTCTTCTAACTACAATTTATTTCATGAAGAATTTCAACAAGTAAATTTACAAGTATTTTGATAAAATTTAATAAATATGAGTAATATCTAATAAAGCAATCAATAACATTTTTGAAGTTATCGAATTATTTATTAAACTCAGATTATTTATAAATTCAAAATACAACAAATTTATTAAAAAAAAAGAAAATAAAATATATTGTGTTATTGACGATAAAGAGATGTGTTATTTTTATATATAATAATATGAATGAAAAAAGATAATTTCCTTCTTTTCATCCGATTAAATAATAGAAATAAAATTGTAAAAGAATAAAGATAAAAAATTCTTTGAAATTTTTTATTTTCAGACTCTAAATTATCTTTATAAAAATAGAAAGGAGTCAAAATGACTTGATAATAAAGTTGATTTTAAATAGAATAGAAACATTCCTTTTAAATGATACTTCTCATTTTAGTATTAAGTTGTTAACAGAATTATTATTTCAAAGGGATAAAAGAAAAATAACTTCAAGTAAATTGTAATTTCTTAAAAAGATATTAAGAACTTAAAAAGTCATTTAATACTTAAATGGAGAAAATACATATTACTATTATAAGTGATGTTAGTTGTCCTTGGTGTTATGTAGGACGTAAAAGGATGTTAAATGCAATTTCAACAATAAAAGATAAGGAAATAAGTTATGAATATCATCCATATATTATTGATATGAAAACAAAGAAAGACGGTGAAGAGTATATGGCGTATAATGTCCGTAGATGGGGTGGAGATGGATGGACTTATTCAATGATTAGAGACTCTAAAACAGATGGATGTAATTTTGCACAATGGAAATATTGGCCTTATTCTCTTCATTGTCATAGACTAATGATTTATGCTAACTCCATAGGAAAAGGGAATGAGTTAATGGGAATTTACTTCCAAATGAATTATGAAGAAGGTAAAAATTTAAGTATTCAAAGTGGGTTAATGGAAGCTGCTGAACGATGTGGATTAGATTTGACTATTGCAAAAAGAATCATTACTAGTGAAGAAAATAAAGATATTGTAATGAGAGAAATAAATAATTGGCACTCAATGGGAATTAGTGGTGTTCCCTTCTTTATAGTTGAATTTGGTAATGGTAAACAAGTGACATTATCTGGAGCTGTTTCATCTAGTAAATGGCTTTCTGTGATTCAAAAATATTCGTTTAATTGATAAAAGAAATAAAAAGTTAATATCATTTGGTTATTGTTATTATAATAAGTAAATGTATAAAGACTAAGTTATTAATTTGTTTTTTTATAAATAAGATTAGTTATGTCACTTAACTAACCTTTCTTGTCTTAAATAGATCAACAACATCCTTTCATTTCATTTTATTTGATTACTGATTCATTATTTGTAAAATTCTTTTTTTTCCTATTGATTTAGGCTTTTTGAGTGGAAGTTGAAGATAATCAATAATATTTATTTTGTAATATATCACATAATTATTTTCTATTTTTAGATAATAAAAAATCAGAAGAACTTAAAAAAAAAATACTTAAAATTTAAAAGAAGAAAAGAAATGTGTGATTGTTTGGTTCCTTGTTCTTTTTAAAATTAAAAAGGTATCAAAAAGAAAATATATTTATACCCATAGATAATGACTCGTCTTCCATTGACTCAGACTTTTCACAGTCATCAGAGCTTGGTGAAGAATATTATGACTATAATATTAAAACAGAATATACTCCATTAGAACAATTTGTAATGAAATTCTCATTACAAGAAACATTGTCTGGAAAAGTAGATGAACGAGATGTAGTTTATTCAAAGAGAGAGATTGATGTAATGATTAATTTTGTTGATTTTATTATGACAGATGCAAGAGATATTTTACCTATTTTATTTGAGGACCAAGACAAACAAGAAATTTTAGCTTCTGCAGCATTAGACTTACAATATTATATTCATAAAGGAGTTTGGTTTTTAATGAATTTTGTAAGAGAAGAATTTTCTAATGCTCAAAGTGAAGGAGAATTATTTTTGGATGATTCAGTTGCTTCTATTGTCTCTAAATGTTTCTTTTTAAAAGTAGGAAAAACATTTATAAAGAGATATTTCTCAAAATACTTTAGTCAATTATTAGCTGAAAAGTTAGATTTTGAAATTGATGATTATAAAATTACAGATGAAAAGATTATCGAAAAAAATGCTCAAAGTTTGATTAGAAAAACAAATGAACTTCTTCAAATTATTTATTCAACAATGGATCAATTACCTCACGGTGTAAAGATTATTGCCAAGATGCATTCAGAATTAATTAAAGAATATTTCCCACAACTGTCACAATACTCTAGACTCAATTTAACTGCTATTTATATTGTTAACTCATTTTACATTCAAGCATTAATGAACCCAGAAAAATATGGTCTTTGTTCTAATGAACAAATTACTTTGAAAAATAAAAGAAATTTAGCTTTATTATCTAAAGTACTTCAAACACTTATTATTGGTAATGGGTATCAAGGAAAAGGGGCTGATTATATGAAAAAAGTAGATGTTATTCTTAAGAGTCACACTCAACCATTTCATGACAAAGTAGTATCTCTCATTATTTCTTCACAAGGCCTTCCATATACAATATTATTAGATGACAATCTTAACATTTCTAACGAAGCTATTTCTGTATTACATATGGAATTATGTCATAAAAGTGCTGAAATTATTAGAATGTTTCCAACTGATATTTCAGAGCAATTCTGTAGATTTATGGTTGCTATTGGAGAGCACAAAGACAAACTTGATTTCTTGTTTGATTTTACTTTAGACCAACAAAGGTTGATTAAAAATTTCTTGGAAGAAAAAGGATTAGAAGGTGTTTATATTGCAAAAATAGATATTAATGAACATGAAGGAGGAGATAAAAAGAAAAAAAAGAAAGAACAAACAATCAATGGATTCATTATTGTTTCATTACACAATATTTGGTTCTTAAATTCTGTTGGAGAGATTGAAGCTTCATTTAATTGTTTATCCCTTATTAAAGTTAAAATTGAAGATGATATTATTACTTTTGAAAATAATAAAGGTGATAAAATCGAACGACTCACTGGTACTACAACTAGAGGTCATGAAATTATTATTTCTATGATTCGTTCATTTAAGTCAAGTTTCCCTGAGGAAAAGTTATTATTTGAAATTGAAGCTCCACAAAACCAAATGAATTTGTTTAACAACATTTATTCAATGAGAACATTTACTAAATGCGGTGGATTTACTGGAGTTTATGAGGCACAATGTACTTTTAGAGGATTTAATTGCAATCAATCTGTAAGATGGGCAATTGAAAATGCTAAAGAACATGACAAAGAAAGTCATCATATGAAAGTGTCACGGTTTTATAATGGTGATTTAAATTCAAAAGAAGATAACTTGACTGCAATAGACTTGATTCCAATTTTCTTTACATTACAATCAAATAATTATTTCACTAAAGTAACAGTAGAAAATATGAACTTAATTAAATGTTTTGATGGACTAAAAGAATATTTAAGAACTAATAAGGTTATTCGATCTTTAAGACTTAGAAATATTGATATTGGAAAGGGATGGGAAAGTCTTATTGAAAGTTATATTAAAAATGATCATCATCCTTTAAGAGTCCTTGATGTTTCTGATAATTCCATAGATGAAAAGGCTATTATTTTAATAAGTTCATTAGTATCGAAATATAACTTAGAATCTCTTTACATTGCTAATGTTCTTAACTCAGAAAAATTATCAGGAGCTCTTATTCAAGACTGGAAACGTTTAATGGATGAAAAAATACATTTAAAAAAAATAGATATTTCTGGTGCTAAACTAACAACTGCTGGAATCGAATTTATTGCATCCCAATTTGCAATTAACTTCCCTGATCTTGAAAAAATTTATCTTCGAGATATTGCTGTTCCTAAAACTTCTTCTATGTTACGGTTCCTTGAAATTATGAAAGGGCTTAGAGTTTTAGACCTTTCTGGAATGAAACTCTCATTAAAGGTAATTGATAAAACATCTCAAGACCTCCAAGAATACATTCATTGTTGCAATCATTTAGAAAGTGTTATCATGAATAGAGTTATTTTACCAGGAGATGTCTTGAAAAATATTATTAAAGAATTTAGAAGTGAAAAAGTAAATATTCATTTGAGACAATCCGAATTTACCGTTGACAGTGTTAAAACATTTAGCACAGTTTTTATTGGTTTAGAATCAGTTCAACATTTGGATATTTCAGATTGTGGAATTGCTGAAGAAGGAATGGTTTATTTGTTGGAGTCATTATGTCAAAATACAATTATTGAATCAATAGACTTATCTCAAAATTTATTCAATCAAGGAAATAAAGACAATATAGTTAAGGCCTTAGTTAAGTTGATTAACGGAGGAACTGGTCTTAAAAAATTAAGAATTGCTGGTGGTTTGAAACAAACACAACAACTAGGAACTTCTATTGTTCCAATTTTCGATGCATTAGCAAATAACAGAACAATTAGAGAATTTGATTGTAGTAATCATATGTTTGGTAATAAAGGGGCTTTTGCTTTAGCTAATTTAATTACAGTTAATGATACCTTGCAGGTAATCAACTGGGATGGAAACTCTATTGGTATGAATGGTTTAAAGGCTATTGCTGAAGCTCTTAGAATCAACACTGTATTGAAGGAATTCAAATTCCCTATTTCTGATTGTGGTAAACTAGAAGATGTAGAGAGTGTTAGAAAAGTGTTAAGCAGTATGGTTACTTCTCTCAACGTCATAGAATCTCGTACTAACTAATTTTACTTTTTCTTCAGTCATAAATCGTTCAATGAAAAAAGTTTTTAAAGAAAAAAGAAACAAACACACATTGAATTGAATAAGATATGAAAAAAGACAATAAACAATAAAATAGAAAAATAAAGAATAGTCAAATTACCAATTCTTAACATTTTCGATTGATTTGTGTGCAGCTTCAACAACTTTGTCTGAGGTAATACCAAACTTCTCATACAACTTATTGATTGGTGCTGATGCTCCAAATGAATGCATTCCAACAGCAACACCACAATCTCCAATAAACTTCTCCCATCCCATAGTTGATGATGCTTCGACTGATACTCGAGCATGAATCTTTCTTGGAAGAACTGACTCTCTATATTCATCACTTTGTTGACTGAATAATTCCCATGATGGAAGTGAAACAACTCTAACTCCAAGTCCTTCCTTATGAAGTTTCTCTGCTGCATTAATAGCAATATCTACTTCTGTTCCTGTAGCCATAAGAATGACTTCTGGTGTTCCATAATCTCTTAAAACATATCCTCCTTTTCTTACATTTTCTGATGATGCAAAAACAGTTCTATCAATAATCTTACTATTTTGTCTTGCCATAATCAAAAGAGTTGGTCCATTAGTTCTTTCAATAGCTATCTTCCATGCTACACGTGTTTCATTTGCATCTGATGGTCGAATAACAACACAATTAGGCATTGATCGATATGAAATAAGATGTTCAATTGGTTGATGTGTTGGTCCATCTTCTCCTACTCCAATAGAATCATGAGTAAAAACAAATATTGATGGATAATGTGAAAGTGCTGCCAATCTAATAGTTGGTCTACAATAATCACTAAATACAAAGAATGTAGATCCATATGCAATTAATCCTCCATAAATACTCATTCCATTAACCATATTTCCCATAGCATGTTCTCTAATTCCATAATGAATATTTCTTCCTTTAGGATCTTCATGGAATGATACTCCTGGAAGTACGACTTTAACACTTCCTCCAACATCAGCAGTTCCTCCAATTATTTCTGGTAATTTTTGTGCAATTTCATTAAATGCTTTTCCTGAACTAATTCTTGTAGCTTCACCTTTTTCATCTGCTTTAATTTCTTCTTTAAATAATTCTGAAATACTTGAAATATCTCTCTTAAGTCTACGTTCAAATTCTTTTGCAAGTTCTACTTCTTCTTTCTTATATTCTTCATACATCTTTTTCCATTCTGTATGTTTTAAACTTCCTCTTTCTGATGCTGCATGATAAACTGCATAAACATCTTCATCAACATGAAACTCTTCTGTAACTCCATATGCTTTCTTCATTAATTCTAATTCTGGTCCTGGTGGTTCTCCATGTGCTTTAGAAGTGCCTTGTTTATTTGGCATACCAAGTCCAATAGTAGTTTTACAACAAATAAGAGTTGGTTTATCTGATGCTTTTGCTAAAACAAGTGCTGCATCAATTTCATTTACATTATCTCCATTACATTTCAATACATTCCAATTATATGCTTCAAATCTTTTTCTAACATCTTCTGTAAATGCAAGATTAGTATTTCCATCAATAGTAATATGATTATCATCATATAAACAAATTAATTTATTTAATTTCATATGACCAGCAAGTGATGCTGCTTCTGCAGTAACTCCTTCCATCAAACATCCATCTCCAAGTAATACATATGTATAATTATCAATGATTTTCTTATCTTTAGTATTAAATGTAGCTGCCATATGTTTTTCTGCTGCTGCTAATCCAACAGCAGTTGACATTCCTGCTCCAAGAGGTCCACCAGTAACTTCAACACCTTCAGTCCATCCATATTCAGGATGTCCAGGTGTTTTAGAGTCTAATTGTCTAAATTCTTTTAAATCTTCCATAGAAATATTATATCCCAATAAATGGTTAATAACATATAATAATGATGATCCATGTCCATTAGAAAGAACAAATCTATCTCTTGAAATCCATTTTGGATCTTTTACATCAAATTTCATATGTTTTGTAAATAATGTATATGCAATAGTAGCACATCCTGTTGGTACTCCTGGATGTCCACTTTTAGCTTTATTAATCATTTCACATGCAAGAAGTCTAATAGTTTGAATACTTCGTTCTTCTAATGACATAACACAAGAATAAGCTAAACACAGTTCAATTCTTACTTAAATATTCTAATTGGTGTAGAATCTTGTTCTTATGAAAGACGAAGATTCTCGACGATCTTTTTCTCTTCTTCTTTTTTCTTTTCTTATTTCTTTTTTTTGTTATTTATAACGAAATCTAATATAATTATATTTTCAATTATTCTTCTCTTTATAACAATCATTATCAAATTAACTTCTCCTTGTTGCTCTAAACTCTTCAAATAACAATGGCCCTATTTAATTACTACCTGTTTTTGTTTATTGATTTTTTTTGTTAATAACAAAAATACAAACATGAAATAATTCTATCTTCGTTAACATAATTGTCATTTAACACACAATCTCTTTCATAATACAAAGAATCCCATTCATCTTTTGTGAGATAAAAAAATGGTCTATTTCTTTTGACATACTCAATAAATTCCTCTAATAATGGAAATAAACCATAAAATACTTTCAACATTCTTTCTAAATTCTCTCCTTCAATAATTCGTTTATTTCCATATATTTTAAATGCTTGTTGAACTAAATCATTGTTGCTCCACATTCCTTCTTGTATAAATATATTGAACGTATCTTTATTACTTTCAATAATAAGTGTTTCTCTTGTATTATAATGAAATACAAAACAAGGCTCCTTAACCTTTCTTTTTATTCCACAGTATTTCTTTGTATATTTCATTATGTCATCTAAGACTTGAACATTCAACATTGTTTAATTGAGGAATTAAATTTTAAGATAAATTCTTAAAAGTTTTTTTTTAACATCATTTCTTGTATTAAAATTAATGAATGAATGTTTTTTAACTCAAGAAATATTAATACAGATAACCATTTGTATTTTAATAATGTTTTAAAATTGATTATACCGATAGTAATCAACACCATTCAAGTCTTGATAAGTATAGTACTCAATATTATTGAATTAGGAATATTTGATTATTGGATTTGGTAATGTTTGGAATAACATGAAATATAAAGTTATACAACAAGTATGAAAGTGAGTATTTAGATTAAGAAGTTCAAACAAAAAGTTATAAAAATTATTAGTGTTGAACCAAAGCATAACATTATTCAATTTAGTAATCCAGGAAAGATATCTTTTAGGAATGGTAATGCCTCAGAGCCAAATAAGGATTTAACCATACAATCTCCTTTATAAATTAATAAGCCAGGAAGTGATTTTTCAGGAAATGGTTTATTTGAATCTTCCCATGTAATTTTGGCAAAACATACGAAGGGATATTTCTGTGCATATTCTTCCATCATTCTATTAATTAATGTACAGTCTTTTACAAAGGTAGTATAAATGTGAATCACTGCAAAGACATCATCCTCTAATGTAGTTATTGTATTGGCATATTCCTCCTCATCCAATTCAAGAACATCTCCATATCTTCTTTTAACTATCTTCTTCAATACCTCTGGTTTTTGTCGTTCTTTAAATACCTGAGCACTAACCACTTCTCCAAACAATTCTTTCTCTATTTCATCAAGGTCCTCTTCTTCACATTTCTCTTGAACAATACTATTGGAAGATTCTCCTCTCATTATTCTCTTAGTTTCTTCAACTCTTTCTTTTAGTCGTTGCTCTGCATGTTCTCTGGCTTCTTTATAGTCATTAATTACACCTTTTACACCAGCATTTCCATAAGGTCTTAATTTAAGTGGTTTTTGTTCAAATTCATCATAAGAAAGATTTTCTTCACTCATTGAGTTTCTTTCACTATCACTTTCCATGACAATGTCTTTCGACATAGTGTTGATTGGATTAAGTTTTTTCTATTCTTGAAAAGGAGAGATAATAAAATTTACTATATTATTGTTAATAATATTATGAAAAGGAAATAAAAAGTTTTCATATCTTTTTTTATCCAATATAATTTCATTGTTTTAGTTTAATACTTATGAAGTGAATATAAAAGGATAAATAAAAACCAGAGTGAAAAACAAATTAGATTTGAATAGCATCAAGTTGATTCATTATTTTATTTTTTAATCTCATCACTCTAATTAATTCCATGTCTTTACTTCCTTTTTCTAAAACAACAAAAGGATCAACTTTTAACCGTTCTTGGTCTAATGTTTTGTCCATTAAAGAATTAATGTTTTTGACAAATTTAACTCTTTTTTTATCACTTAACATTTTGATAGCATCAATCTGTTGTTGAGCTTGAAGATTCTTTTCATTTCTTAATTTATTTAATTCTTCATTCATTTGTTGAATGCTCTTTTGTGCTGAATTTTCAATACTTTTTAACTCTTCTTTACTCCTTCTATTGAGTAAATCTAATTGATTAATTTCTTGTATTTGTCGTTCTTTTTCTCTCTCAATCCTCTCTCTTAATTGTCTTTCTTCAATATTTCTACTAAATTCTTCTTTGACTTGTTTAACTAATCGTTGTCTTCTTGCATTGTTAAACATTTGTTTAATATTTGGTGCAACACCACGACTTCTGACCATAGCTAAATACCTTCTCCTTCGTTCTTGTCTTTGTTTATCTCTTCTTAATCTAGCAGCTTTTCGTGCTTGAATAATACGCATCATTTTTCTTCTTCTTAATTCTCGAATTTCTTGCATTCTTTTGATTCGTTGTTGCATTTTCTTTTGTCTAAATAACCGAGCAGCTTCTTGTCGTTTTTTCATCATATCCATTCTTCTTCTTCTCTTTAATTCTTGTTGTTTTTTCATAGCAATTCTTTTTTTAAATTCCATTTCTCTTCTTCTTCTATTTTCTTCATTTCTTTTCTTTTGTAATGCAATTCTTCTTTTTCTAACCATTTCACTTCGTCTTCTTGCTTCTACTCTTTTCTTTCTTATCATTAATTGTTTTGTTCTATATAACATTTCTTGTCTTATTCTCATTTGTTTTCTTAATTCAGCTTGTTGCATAATAGTCATTCGTTTATTTCTTCTAAGCATTCTAATTCGTTTTAATGCATCAAATGCTTTCTTTCTCATTAAATATTCTTGTTGTGCATAATTTCTTTTTTCTTGTTGTGTAAGTCCAACACTATTATTCTTCTTTTGAATTTGTTTTTTATTACCACTATTATTCTTCTTTTGAATTTGTTTCTTTATATTATTTTTTTTATTGTTTTTATTATTTTTCATCTGTTTTGCTGGTTGTTGGTTTTGATTATTTTTTATTGAAGAAGTTGATGATTGTTGAATATTGGTAGATGCTCTTTGATTATTGAATTTGTTATTTTTATTACTTGCTTGCTGTTGTTTCTTTCTTAGTACTTTACGTGCTTTTCTTCTTAACTTCATCATTCTAGTTTTCTTATTCATGAATTGCTCCAACTCTCGTTTTTGTAATTGTCGTCTAACTTTTTTCTTAGCGTTTCTAAACAATCTTCTTGCTTGTCTACTCAATCTATTTTTTGCTGCTCTCATTTTTGCTTGTAGTTGTCTTCTTGCAATTCTTCTTTTTCTTTGCATTCTTTGAATGTTTCTTAAACGTTTTCGTTGATAGGGACTAAGATACACGTCGTCTGTCAATTCAAATTCATCAACTGAATTTTCATCTGCAACATTGAGTGAAACTAGGTCATCCATCATTTCATTTCGATCAAAACTATAATCTTTCACATCATTTTCTTGTTGATACACACTTCCAATTACACAAACGAAACACATGATCACAATGATCATTTCAAGTTTTTTCATATCGTTCAAATATTATGATTTTTCAGTTATGTTTTTTCTTTTTTTTTACTTTTACTAAAATTTCGTTATGTAAACCATAATTCTTTGACTGACTTGTTTACTAAATTATTAAAGTGATTAGGATACAATTAATGTTCTTCTAATAATTAGGTAATGCTTTCTTTTTTGGATCTGAAAGGAAATTACGTTTAAATCGTTCATTAATTTCATCAATGTCAACTGGATCAATTTTACTTGAATGACAATTGAAGGCATGTTTAACTGGATCTTCAACTTTTTGATTACACACATTACAAACTCCTTCTTTAAACAGCTTAGAAACAATTCTCTTTTGAGCTTCAGATGCCAATGCCTTATCTTCTTCTTTTAAAGATGTATAAAAGCTATATTCATAATTATCAAAATTTTTAAACCAATGTACTGTCTTTGGAGGAAGATGTGAGTCTTGATTAATAATACTACTTTCTCTATAATGGATAGTACATCTTCTATATAACTCTTCTTCATCTGCATATTCTATTAAACAATAATAACATAACGAATGTACTTTTCTTAAATACGTAATTTGAACATCAACCTTTTCTCTAATATTCCAATGTTCCCATTCTGGTGTATCTTGTAATGCTTTTCCTTTTACTCCATTAATTTGGTCCATTAATCCAATAAGTTGATTTAATTGTACACAATCTTTATCTAATCGTTCTTTTTCATTAAAATCTCTTGGTGCATAACGTAATTGTGGTTCTTTTGATCGAATAGAACTTAATTGACTTCGGTCAGATTCACTTTGCATTGTTTTTGCTTGTGCAGCTGCTTCTTTAGTTTTATATACAACAAACCCAACACTAACCTTCCTATATCTCGGATCTCCAATAACAACTTTTTCAACTTGATCTTTAAGTGGTGCAATCTCTTTCATTCTTTCACTTGTCGTAGCATGATCTGATATTACCATAACTCTTCTACCATCATATGGATCGTCAGGAAGACTTTTCTCATCTCCATAATTCGGAAATGTAATATTATTCATAAATCTATCATATGCCTCTTGTACTTGTCGTTGTTTAGCCATTCTCCTTTCCCTTAAGTTGATTGGATGAAACTGTTTTATAAACCATTCATTTCTTCTATTTCTATTAAAGTATGTTTCTGCTTCTTGTTCTTCTTCTCTTCGTTTCTCTCTAAATCTCATTTCAGAACGACTACGTGGTGAAAACATTCCACACTCATCTTCTCTTCGAATATCTCGTCGTGGTGATAAATATGGATCATCTCTTCTTATTTCTCTTCGTGGTGATAAATATGGATCGTCTCTTCTCATTTCTCGTCGTGGTGATAAATACGGTTCTTCTCTTCGAATATCTCTTCGTGGTGATAAGTATGGATCATCCCGTCTTACTCCTCTTCGTGGAGAGTATCCATTCCATTCGTTGTGTCTTATCATTTCCCATTCTCGTTCATTCATTCTTTCATTCGTTCTATCTCGATCTCGTGGTTTAGGTGAATAACTAATTGGAGAATCACTCATACTGTCATCAGGAGAATACCTCCTTGAATAATAATTACTTGAAGAATAACCTCCTCGATATGACATCACTCGTTACTCAAGCTAATCAAGATCTTCATCTTGTTTTTTAAAAAGAATTTTTAGGGTTTTTTGAAGAATCAAAAACAAGCAGAAAAAAGACACTGAGTTAAAGTTTATTTTCTTCAACTTTTTGAAGTTGGATTTTTGTTATAAAAAACGATAAAAATAAAACAATAAAAATGATTAATATCATTTCGTTTTTTTATTATTCATTTATTTTCTTAATTTTATGGAATGTAGTGTTTTACGTTAAAATAAGTAGTTTTTATGAAACTTTACAAGACGTTTCAAAATGAATGGTTTATTAAATACGAAGAAGAATTAACAAATAGATTTGTTTTACTTAAATTAAAAAGCATAATTAAAACAAATAGCATTAAATGTAACACTGTTACTTTTCAAAACAAATGAATAATCACAAATGAAATGATGTTAATCGTTTTGGATATTTAATTTTTATTGTTTTTTATCACAAAAAAATTTTGACAATATTTATGAAAATAGAAAAAATAGAAACGAACTCAAAAATTAGAAACGTAGATAAAAATTATTGAAGAAAATGAACGGACTTCACAAGATTTACATTCCGACATCTCCTAAAGAGATTTTTATGTTTTTAAAAGAACCAAACAAACCAATTTCATCTCGAAAAGTGTTAGTTCAAGGAGAAACAATTGTAATTTTAATACACTTTGTAGTGTCACCTAAAAGTAGTTCGTATCAATGGTTTTGCCAAACTAATCCAGTTGTTGATTTAGTTAAATCATCTAAAATACCTCATTCTACATCTCTTAATGAAGAAAAAGTAAGAAATTTAACTATCGAAAATACTGTCAGCATCTTACCTAGCGATCGTTCTATGCCTCTTAACTCAACTTGGCAACCTTTTATTGATTCGTTATTATCCCCAAGTAAAAATCAGAAAAATGAGCCAGTCTTCTTTTTATTGCCAGATCAGTCAATTTGTTATTTATTACTACAAAAAATAGGAGTTGTTGAACATCTTTTAAATACACAACTGTGTTTAAGGGTAACTATCCCACCACCATCAGTAGATTCAAAGTATGAATATTATCAAGACACTTTGTTTACTGTAAACCAAATCAAAGGTACACCAATTGAATTTTATACTAATATAACTGTAATCGATCCAATCAAAATACGATCAGTCACAACACAGAGTTCATCAGGGTCATTTCTTGTTATTACATTAGAAAACACATCAGAAAATGAAATAGTAATATCTAATCTTATCACAACATGTCAATACGCGTTAGACAAACCTTTCTTACCTTTACCATGTACTTTAAAAGCTATGGACAAATATACGTTTGCTGTTCCAGTAAAAGTACCTATTTCTTTCACAAAAGAGATTAACAAAAAATCAAATCATGTACCGAGAAAACCATTGCCATCTCCTAAAGTACCTGTACCAACACGTTCTCTTTCTTCATCACCAGAAGTATCTGATAGAATGTCATTTGATTTAAAAAGATTATCAACTAACGCTAAAGCATTACCTAAAATATCAACTCGTTTTGATAGAAGTCAACGACTTTCAACAAGTTCACTTGAACAAACATTACTTGACAGTGATGCGTCATCAGCAAAAAAGTCATCTATTTTATGTCCAAAAGCAGGAAATATTGAACCTATTTCTCCATCAAAAAGAAGAAACAGCTTAACATCTTTTAATGAATCAAGAATAAGTGTTGGACTAACTATTACATACAGTATGGAAGGGATGCTTGGAAATTTATTTGTTGCACGAGAGCTAAAAGCTGATGCACTAAAATATCAGCCAATAACAATGAGAATCTCATGTTTGTTTTTGTTTATAATTCAATTTAATAAAAAAACAAAGATTTAATTCATCGCAAATTAGTTCCTCAAAGAATAAAATGTCATAGAGTATTTAGAGTTGTATTTGAACTAATTTATCAATGTAATTCAGAGAAACATTTAACGTTGTCTATTACAAGCGTTGATAATATTCAATCTCCTGTTTATTGCTTACATCCAACAATTGATATTGGAGTATTTTCACATCCATGCACATCTTCTATTTCTGTCGAATTTCTATCAAATAAGTCTGGACTTTTTACATTTGGTCCAATTCAATTAAAAGATGTTATTTCAGGCGAAATATTTAAAATGGATGATAGTTGTAAAATTTTAATTGAACCATAAATAACACAAATTTATTTTTATTTTTAATTAATAATTATTAACCATTAACTATTTTATTATTTGACATACAAATATTAAAATCAGTTTAGAAGAACAGTAACATTTAGAACTCAATCGTTTATCTTAAGTATTACACAATAACAAATCATTATTAACTCAACAGAAGTGCCACAGTTTTTAATTAAAAATAATTATTACAGGAAATAACAGAGATTTAACGAGAATAATCAATATTATAGAAGAAATAACAAACATCAAAAAGGATTTAATACAAATAAGATAATCCATAAATATAATCAATTTGAAATAGACATTGGTACAATAGTTGGAAAAATAAATATTATCATCAAAATTACTATTATCCGAATAGAAGATATAAACAATATCAATATATGAACAGTAACAATCAGAAGAGGATAAATAGAAGTCGAAAATAGTATAATAAAGAAAGGATATGGAAAAGCAAAAGAAGTGAAAGAGAAGAAGAAATAATAAAAGAATGGATGAAAAGGAATGAAGAAGTTGAAAAGTTGGTAACAAGAATAAAAATAGGAAAAGAAGAAGAATAAGAAATACCAATGGAAAATGAAGAAAATAAAGAAGAAAGAATACAAGAATAAGTTAAAGAAACAGATGAAGAAGAAATAAAAGAAAAATAATAAGAACAACAAAAAGAAAGAAATAGAAGATATAATAAAAGAGAAAGAAATAGAAAAGAGAGATAAAATAAATGAAGAAGAAAGAAAAAGTACAGAAATAGAAAAAGAAAAGAAAGTAAAGGAAATAGAATAACAAGCAAAGAAAGATTTACAAGAATAAATAGATAGAAGTGTAGAAAATAATAAAATAAAGAGAGAAAGAAGGAAAACACAGAAATTAATAGAAGAAGTAGAAAAGAGAGGAATAGATATAGAAGAAATACTTAGAGAAGAAGAAAATAATATGAAAGAAAGAAAAAGAAAGAAGAGAGGAAGAAAGAGACAGAACAAAAACAATAAAAAGACAAACAACATCAGGAATAGAAAGTATGGAAAAGATTTAGAAAGAACAGAAAAAGAGTAATGCAATAAAAGAGAAACAAGAAATGATAGAACAAAAGGAAAAATGAAGAAGAAAGAAGTGAAAGTGAAACAAAAATAAGAAAAATACATCTGTTATGGAATGAATAAATTAAATAATAAATTAAAAAAGAAGCTATGAATAGAAGAATCAAGAAAACAAAGAAAGAATAACATAATGATATTACAAAAGAAGAATATATCAAAATAAACAAAGAAATGAGAGGGATTAAATACCATCATAAACATGTTAATAAAATAGTAGAAGATATGATAAATAATACAGAAAATATAGAAAATGAAAGAATAAATAAAATAATCAAAACAAAATGAACAAAAAGATTGATACAGAATATATTGATGATTTAATAAGAAAAAGTAAAATATAAAAAAAAAGAAAGGAGTTATATTTAGTATTATTTTCATAGTAATATCCGTGATGAAATAATAAAATACAATGATAAGAAATGTGAATAGAAAGAAATATCAAAGAAATACAAAAAGACAATTATAAAATATCATATATATTTGAAAATAAACAGAAAATAAATTTATATGATATAAAAAGAATATAGGAAAAATAAACCAAGGTAAAATAAATAAAATACAACATCTATTAATAAGATGAAATTATAAAATAAGAAGGATACTAAGAATAAGAAGGATATTAAAAATAATAAGAATAGACGTGAATGAAGAAATAAAAGAAATAAAATTATAAGTAACGATAAGAAGAAGTATACTCCGGAGAGAGTGAATGATGGGAAGAAATTCTCAAATGAACAATAAGTTAAAATTATTATTAATTTATTATTTATTCTATGTATATTATTTTTCTATGGCACAATTTGACAATAATGTGATACATCATATAGTACTTTTGGGAAAATCTTGTCCTTTTGGGATATATAGCAATTTTATTAATATCGTTTTATATAACATTTTATTATATTATTGTTTTTAAAACATCATTTTCTATAAATAGATTCATATTTTTATTTTTATAATGGGTACAGATATTTTTTGAGGTAATTCATTTAAAATGAACGATTTTTAGATATTTTCTTATTTTGAAGTATTATATTTTTGATATTTTCATAAATTCTATATTGAATATATTTTTGTCATAATGAATGATACTTTATAACTATTCCATTTTTTGAATATTTTAATTTTTTTACAATTTTTTTATAAATTATTACACTTTTTATAGATTTTATTAATTCGTTTTTATGTAAAAATATTTTCATAACGCAGTTTTTGTAATTTTTCATTTAGTAAGTATAATAAAGTGTATGATATGACTAAACCATTTAAGTTTTATGTTAAACCATATATGCAAAGTACAATAACTGAAATAACAGAAGATTTACTTCCACAACAAACTGGATTAGTTACAACTGCACAAACTAAATCATTAGATACACAAATTGTTAAGAAGAAGAGAATGAATTATATTAAATTTGATGGAACATCGACTTTACCTTATTCACCTACTTATGGAGCTACTAATGTGCAGATGTATGGAATTACTATACAAGATAGCTATTATTTTGATCCTATTCTATTTGGATATTTCTTTACAGCTAATGGAATAGAAGTATCAGATAAATTAACAATTGGACAACCTCATCGACCAACTGATGTTTATGCATCTGCATGGGATTTTTATGGTTTGCATGCTTCACCAATAATAAGTGGAATGGGACATTTTGAAATAACGTTCTATACCAAATTTAAACAACTTAAGAATAAATAATTGATTTCTTTTTATCTATTCTATTTATATTTCATCTAATCTAAAAATAAAGCGGATGCGTATTAGCCTACCTAATTCTATAAAAAGAACACCAATACCAAAATATTATAATAACAAAAAAAAAAGAAAAAAGAATATTATTGTTTTGTCGAACCGTATCAATAAAAGAGGAAAAAAGATCGTAGATGGATCCTGACTTAATTTTGCTCAGTGCGAAATTTAGACTAGGTAGGAATGACGATAAGAGGAGGATTCGGTAAATAAAATAATAAAAAAACTATATTATTATAATATTGTCCTGTCAATGTCCTATCTATGTCCTATCTATGTTCTGTGTCCTGTTGAAGCAACATATTTAAAGGTTAATCTGATTTAGTATTACCAGATTAACCTGTTACAAATGTTGCAAGTATGTTTTATAAAACATGTGTGATGATAGTCGTAAATGTTATACAAAACAATGTTTATGGCATGTCTGATACCCTACCCTAGTACTATTTAAAGATGGTATCTACGGTGGTAGAGCATACAACAAACGATTATGAATAGTGATACAACATTAGATGTTTTAAGTGACAGATTTAAATTAATGTTTATAATAAAGGGGGATTGTGAAAATATAACGTTGTTTCATTATTAACTGATTATAATTTCAATGTGTTATTCAACAATTATGAGTTTTATAGAACCTATTCTAATACGAGTTATAATGTGATAGAGGTTATGTATAATGAATATACAGTAATATTGTCAATTCTTTACAAAGTGCAATTAATTGGATTAAGAAATTTATCACAGACGGTAATCGACCGCCTGTTGAAATACAACGATGATTGGTGCCTCCGAGATGGCATACATGATATTTAGAATATACTCCTGAAGCTCCAGAAGAGTGAAGAAGAGTTTGATAAAATTGGTTTATGTGAGATTTAATTTAATTAAGTTTTTTAAACTGATTTACTATTTCTATTTAATTAATTTTAACATAATTTAAAGAAAGATAAAATAAATTTAATTTAAATGCTTTTAATAAATATTTAATAATAAAATGAAAGTTTCAAATAAAATAATCAATTAATTTTTATTATCCCATAGTGCTAATGTATTTATTATCCATACAATTTTCCAATATGCATGTTTTATTAATCTTTTCTGATGTTCTTCATGAATTGATGGGATTAAATTTCCAATTTGTTTTTGTAATTTGATTGCTTCTTCTAATGATGGTTGATCTATTTCATAAGCAGCAAGTGTAATAAGAATATCTTTTAAAGTAGTCATGTTTCAAATGAATAATGAGTTTCAAATGACGTATATATGATGATAAAACAAGAGTTTTTAAATGATGAATATAATACAGAATAGAAAGGATAATAATAATACAACATAATATTTAAAGAAAATGAAAACTTTAAAAGAACAATTAAATTTTTAAAAAAATGAAGCTCTCAATTAAGTCTAATTGATTCTTTTTCTTATTATTGTGTTAGTTTTTCTTGTTCATAAGGTGATAGTGCTGATAAATTCTTTTTATTTAAAAGAACATCATTATAAAGTGTTTTTCCATAATCTTTAATAACATCTTTTATTTTCTTTCCTTCACTAATTTCTGTGAGTGCTTTTCCATTTGTTTCATACCATTTTGGTATTCTTTCTAATAATTTTCCTATTGTTTCACCACCTGGAAGAAATGATGCTATTCCTTTTGAAATAGGAATTAATTTAGTTGTTATATTACCTGTTGTTTTATATAACTTCCCTCCTATTCCTGCTATTTTCTTTCCTGCTGTCTTAATTATATTCTTTAACTTTTTGATAAATCCAAATTTCATTAAATAATATTTTTAGTTATAAATAATCATCTACTTCATCTTCATCTATTTCTTCATCTATTTCTCCATTCTTATCATATTCTTCGTTATTATTAAGTCTATTAGCAAATAATAAAGGTTTTGATTTTGTTTTTGGTTTTAATGAAATATGTTCAGGTACTTGATTAATAATTTTACTTGCTGTTTTAGTAATATCATTTGGTATTTCATTTTTAACTTGATTTAAATATCTTTTAGTTGCGCCAACAACATTTTCACCTGATGCTATTCTATTTAATACTTCACTTGTAGGTTCTGCTATTTTACTAATTACTTCTGTACCTTTTTTAATTATTTCACCACCTGGAATAAAATCTGATGCTATAGAAATAAGTGGTTTTGCTTTTTCAATTACATTCCCACCAAATTTCGCACCAGAAGCTAATAGTGCTGCAACTTTCTTTAATCCTTCTTTAAATCTCTTCCAATTACCGAACTTCATGAATGAAATAAAAGATTGAACTAAGAAATCAAAATAAACAAGATGAATTATAATGTTATTAAAGCATTAGATCAAGAAGAGACAGGTGACCTTATCAAATACTTCAATTATACAGATGGAATACTTGAAGCTAATTCAGGTGTTCATGATAATAAATGTTTATCAATAGATTCATCTGATCCACCATGTCCTGTACAAAAAGGAATGTATACTAAAGTAAAATTGACAGATGAATCAATTCAAATTACAAATATAGATAAATCATCTATTACTGCATTAGTTAGAATTCAAATTAAACCAACTGAACAATTTTGGACACAAATAAAAGATAGTCAAGAAGGAGATATTTCAGGATTTCAAACAGGAAGATTAACAGCAATAGAATATTTTGTAGGATTAAAATCATCAACACATTTATTTGATGCATATCGTGTATATTCAAGAAATAAGAAAACAGCATGTGAACAAACAGAAGCATTATATGAGAATGCAGCTATTAGAATGTTAAAAGCACAAGAAGAATTAGATTATAAACCAGGAATTTATACACAATGGGAAGCAGCATATAAACATGAAGATAATGTATGTGGATGTTATTTTAATCTTCAAGAAATTATTAAAGCACCAAATAATACTATTGAAAAAGAATTTGAAGTAATTATTCCATTAGATGATTTATTACCATTTGCTGCTATGAAAATGTTTCCTAATGGAATTTATGGAAATTTAACACTTGAAGTTAAAATGGCAATTCAACAGAATTTTGTTATTTGTCAATGTAATCAAAATACTATTATAAATAAAATTAGTAAACAAATCAATTCCCCAGTTAAAGGAAATTCATTAGTACTTAGTATTGGAATTGATCAAATGAAAGAAAGAGATTATTATGGAGTATTAAATAGTAAACATGAGAATTGTTCATTTACTCAAATTGGAGATACATTTATTACATCAGTGATGTCATTACAAAAAGAAAGTAATCATGAATTAGGTGTTCTCACTCCAAAAAATATTAAAAGTTGTTTTACTATTACAGATGGAAGTTTAAGATATTGTAGAACAAATATTAATGGATTTAATATTAAAGATAGTGTAATGAATGAATTAATAGAAAAATATCAAACAAAAGAATTAATTATTCCATCACAATATGTTGATTATCAAGCATTTTCACAAAAACCATTAAGTAATGGTTTAAAATGGCAACGAAAAAAAGCAAATAATTGAAAAAGAAGAGAATGAATGATATAAAAGAATAAAAATAAAGTAAAAAGTAGAAGAAGATGAAGAAAGAATAAAAGTAGAAAGGAGAGAATATAAAAAGAAAGAAGATAAAGAGTAATAAAACAAAAGAGATGATAAAAGAAGAAAAGAAAGAAAAAAATAAAGGATGCAAATTTTATTGAAACAAATAAAAAAAGATGCAAAATTTAATGATGCAAAATATTTTGAAATAAAAATAAATCATCATTTGATATTATTATATTTGATAATAAATTATATTATATATTAAATACATCATATTTCTTTATTATTTATCTTTCTTTTCTTTTTATTATTTCATATATTAAATTATTATTCATTCATTTATTATTTATATTTCATTTATTAAATAAAATGAAAATGAAAATGTAAAATATCAATTAAATATTCATGAATAATAATTTATTAATATTTAATAATTGAAATAACAAATAATAAAGTAACAATAATGATATATTCAATATATTCTTTATTTGATTTGTTCAATATTAGATTATTCTATTTCATTATCATTTCATTATTTTATTTCATTATTTTATTTATTATTTCATATTCATTTATTATTTTTTAAAATCAAATAAACAATAATATTGATATTCATTCATCATATTCATTTAATATAATAAACATACATAACATTTAATAATAAATAATGAATAATTAAGAATGAAAATATTGATTTATTCAATATTTTATTCAACATAAAATCAATAAAACATATATTTTGATAATACACAAATGAAATAATAAAGAAATATACAATACTCAAGAATTAATAAAAAAGAAATAAAAAGAATGAATAAATGAATATAAAAGTGATAAATGATAGAAGAAAGAAATAGAAACACAACGAAAAATAAATAATATAAAAAGAATATAAATATATAAAAGAATAAAAATAAAGTATAAGAAGAATATAAAAATAATAAAACACAAAGATGTAATAAAAGAAGAAAAGAAGAAATAAAAAGTGTATTTTTATTGTAAAAATTAGAAATATTCAATAAAAAGTGTCTAATTTAATGATGTAAAATAATTAATATTATTTTATTAATGAAAATATTTTATTCTTTTTACGTTTATTATTTATATGTATAACTTCATTATGATGTTTATTATATATTCAATCATATGTGTTATGTTATTATAACATATAATAAGTGATAAAATATAAATGAAAATGATATGAATATATGATATAGAATATAAAACAAAAGAATAATAAGAATAAATGATAAATAAAACGAGAAATGATAATCAATGATATAATAATAAAATCAAAGTATAAAAGATACATTTAATATTAATATAAATCAAAAGAGAATAAATATAAAATGAAAATAGATATAAATGATAATAATATAAAAATGATAAAGATGAATATTCAAATAATAAAATACATCTAAATAGAAAAGAATAACAAGAAGAAATTTTAAATAATATAAACATAAAAATAATAAAATAAGAAGAATATAATAATATAGAGATAAACAGATGATATAAATAATATAAATAATATAAACAGAGAAATAAATATATAAAAATACGATAGATAAATAACATATAAA
>NW_001915059.1:0-1002 GCF_000208925.1 Entamoeba histolytica HM-1:IMSS
TATTCAAGAAAGTGATAGTATGAATAATGTAGACAGAGGAATAATACAAGGTGATAGTTTATCTCCACTCTTATTCGTATTATCTATTAATGTAATATCTAAATATTTAGATAAACAAATAAACAAATTAAATATTAAAATGAATTGAGAAGAAAAACAAATCCAGTTAAATCACATATTATATATTGATGATTTAAAAATAATAAATAATGACTAATAACCTCGATGAAATGGAAAAATAACACAAATTAACTAAAAAATAAATAATTGAATATGACTAAAAATTAATGTAGAAAATAATTTGATAATGACTAATATTAGTGGTCAAATAAATTGAGAATTATCATAACTTCCAAAAGTAACCAATGATAATCATTATAAATATCTTGGTATTGAAATATGAGATAAAGTAAATATTAATAAATATTGTACAAGAATATTAAATGATGTATTTCTATTCTGTCATCATTAAACATTATTAAATACAGCACCAATACAACAAGAAATGTTAATAATGATATAATCTCCAAATTAAGATATGAATTTTGTATTGTCCCATGGAAACGGCAATGAAAAAGCAAATAACTGAAAATGAAGAGAAAGAAAGATATAAAAAAATAAAAAGAAAGTAAGAAGTAGAATATGATGAAGAAAGAATAAAAGTAGAAAGTAGAGAATATAAAAAGAAAGAAGGTAAAGAGTAATAAAAGAAAAGAGATGAAAAAAGAAGAAAAGAATGAAAAAATAAAAGATGCAAATTTTATTTCAACAAATAAAAAAGAGCAATAAAAAAAGCGCAAAATTTAATGATGCAAAATATTTAGCAACATTTTTATTGATGCAAAATATTTTGAAATAAAAATAATTCATCATTTTATATTATTATATTTGATAATAAATTATATTATGTATTAAATACATTATATTTATTTATTCTTTATTATTTCATCTATTCCACACTTCATTTGTTATTTATATTTCATTTATTAAATAAAATGAAAA
>NW_001915059.1:1102-6179 GCF_000208925.1 Entamoeba histolytica HM-1:IMSS
AAGAATATAAAAATAATAAATCACAAAGAGATGATAAAAGAAGAAAAGAATGAAAATGGTGTATTTTTAATGTAAAAATTAGAAATATGAAATAAAAGTGTCTAATTCAATTGTGTAAAATAATTGGTATTGTTTTATTGTTGAAAATATTATATTATTTTATATTGATTTATATATAATTTCATCATGACATTTATTATATTCAATCATAAGTGTTATGTTATTATATAAAATGTAATATGTAATAAAATATAAATGAAATGATATGAATATATGATATAGAATATAAAAAGAAAAGAATAATAAGAATAAATGATAAATAAATATAGAAATGATAGTCAATGATATAATAATAAATAAAAAGTGTAAAAGATAGATAAATTTAATATAAATCAAATCAGAATAAATATAAATCGAAAGTAAATATAAATGATAATAATATAAAAGATGATAAATATGAATAAACAAATAAACAAATACATCTAAATAGAAAAGAATACCAATAAGAAAATCTAAATAATATAAAAAGAAAAAACATCAAATAATAAGAATATAATAATATATAAATAATAAGATGATATAAATAATATAATAAAAGAAATAAATATAAAAAGATATAAAAATCAGATACATAAATAACATAATAATAAAAGAATAAAAATAATTAAAATAATTAAATATGAATAATTAAATCATTTATTTCATTAATATTCATACAAAATGACTATAAGTTATTATAAAGATAAATATAAATATATACAGATTGTGTATTTGTAAATATTTTTTATTTTTATTTTATTTTTTTAGGAGCAAAATATAATAAATGGAAAATTCTATGGATGCAAATTATTTTGCATCTTTTTTCATTTTTGTAAATTATTTAGATGCATTATTTCTTTGCTAATTTTCGTTCCCCATGGAAACTAGGAGAGTTGGAAATGATAGAATAAATAAATAAGAAAAACATTAGTACAACTCAAATTATATAGTAGAAATATTCCCAAAAGTAGATTATATGTTAAAATAAATGAAATATGACTAGGATTAATGTCAGCAAGAGATGAATGTGATAAAGAATTAATAAGAATATATTTAAAATATAAATATCAAATACAAGAATATGAGAAATGATAAAAATAATAAAAGAAAATTCAAATTGAATAATCAAAAAGAATGAAAAAAGCATTTGGTAAGAAAATCAATTTTAATGAAATAATGGAGATAATAGAATTAAATGAAAGAAAACATGATGTAAAGAAAATAATTTGAATTTGTAACTAATGAATTAAATGAAAGATATTTAAATGAATGGAAAGAAAAGAAATGTGGTGAATATATAAGAAATACAAATTGTACTTTCAATGATAAGAAATTAACAGTAACCACATGGAGGTCATTGAACATAAAAAGAAATACATTCATCCAAATAGTAAAGATGCAAGAAGGTACAAGTATAACTAGGAGTATTAAAGCAAAAATATTCCATTGTAATACTTTAAAATATTGTAAACATTGTCATAACACAATTGCATCTATTAGTCATATATTGTTATGACGTAATGAAAAAGAATCAAATATCAAAATATGATTATGTTTGTAAACAAATATTTAAACATTTATTAATTACCCATTTTAATGAATTTGATTCAATTGATTTTAATAATCCTCCAAAATGTATTAATAATGATGCAATAGCCATAACTTACAATATTGATTTATTTGTTAATGACTATTCATTCCATGCTAGAAGATAAGATATATATCATCAAAATATGAAAGAAAAGAAATGGTATATCATAGATGTTGTTATATGTCAAGATATGAATATAGAATTAAATTACATTTATAAAATAAATAAGTACAAAGAATTACAAGAGAAAATAAGAAATAATAGAGAAATAATATATTTAGAAATAATACCTGTTATATTATCAATAAATGGTTTAATACATAAAGAGTCAGTAAGAAGAGTAAAATCATTAAAATTACAATTAGACTTTTCCAAAATCCTACGAACAGTCATAATCAAAAACATGAAAGACTTAATGTTTTACACATTCAATTCTGACAGCACATTAGAAGAAGAATAATCTAATGCAATCATACTAGAAATGAACTCTATTATAGAAATATAGCATAATGGAGAAACTGAAACAATCACTTCTCAATATTCATAAAATTCAATTATGAATATTTCTAATAATTTCTCTTTATTTAATATCACCTGTGTTTCATATAACGATTTCATGTATTCTAAAGTAATATCGTTATTTGGGTATATTTCATTTTTTGTTTCTTCTTTATTTTAATTTTCTTATTAGAATCAATCATGATTTTATTTGTATTGATTCTGACTATTTCATTTTTATTAAATTTAATTCTTTCTTTATTCATTGTCATCATATATTTTAGGTACTTCATTCTTTCTAGTGCTTTGACTTTTATTCCTTCTTCTTCATATTCTTTTAATTTCATGATGTATTTTATCCTGTACAATTTCATTGACTAGATTTTTCTAGTCTATTGATTTTATTTATATTTCTTTTATTTCATCAAATTTATCTCTTATTATTTTATTTTGGAGATAGAGGTGCATATAAATTGAAATATTCTTCATATCATCTTTCAGATCATCCATTCTGCTTCCTGAACATACCCATCTATTATTTTCCATTATTAATTAGTCAGCCTCTTTTCTTTGAAAATAGTAATTAATGTTGGTACATTTTTCTATTTTCATTTCTTTTATTTTATTGATGAGAGTTTTAAGGTATTCTTCATCAATTTCGGTAGAGTTATTCTTCAATATGATGTTTTTTATTATTGAATTGCACTCTACTCTTCCTTCCATTATATCATTTACTTTCATTTTAATGTATTATTTAGTACTTTCTTTTATTTTATGTGACATTTTTAACATAATTAATATATTCATTTTCATTATTTACATTGATTTTTATTACTTTTATTATACTTTCAATTTGTTCATTTCTTAATTTCTTATATAATTTCTTATTTAACCAATTAATTGCAAAACAATACATCACTTCAATTAAAATTCTATTTCTTTGGTTTGTTGTATTTCTTGTCTGATTATCATCTCTTGTTTTTTTTTGACAATCAGTGCGTTGTTTTTCTCTTTGATTTCAATTACTGTCTTTTTCATAGGAGTAGTTTCGTTCATCTCCATCATCCATGATGTTGTTTTCCTCAATATCGATTGTGTATTTATCACCAATGTCTTTGTTTTCTTCTTCTTAAATTTTTAAGGTTATTGGAATATAAATATAATTCGTACTTCTTTTAAATGCTTCATTCTTTAATTCTATTTAATTCTCATCTTTTACACATTGAATCATTTTCTTTTTCTTTTATTCTTTTTCACTCATCTCTGTTTCTTTTCCACATTAGTTACTGTTATGATATCTTTATATATTCGATTGTTTGTTCTTTTTTTTACTTTCATATCATAGATATCATTATTCAAACATTTTAAACTAATTTATTATCATTTTAATTGAAATACTTAAATGAAATACTTATCACTTAAAAGTTGCAATCAAATATTGTTATTTAATAAAATTAATCCTTTATTCACCTCTTCTTATTCTTTCTTGTTCTTTTCTTTTTCCTCTTACTACTTTCTTTCTCTGGTTTAGACAATAACATATCTTTTAATCCTTTTATAACATTCAATCCTTCAATAAAAGATAAATCAGGAAAAATAGAATCAAAACAAAATTTCAAATAAACGTTTTCTTTATTATCATTTTTGTTCATTTGAACCATCAAAACCAAAACTACAAAAAATTATAACAAGGTATTCGATTGATTACTCCAGCAATATTACATGCCCATCTTTCTTCTGTTCCAATGTCTTCTCTTGAAGTTATAGTTAATAGTGTTTCCAGTTTTCATTCTGAACCATTGTGGGACACCTCTGTTTTGGTGAATTTTCTTACCAAGTTTTAATTTGTATGAGAAACCCTTGTGTCCAGTCATTGACCTTGTTACTTTCTAATTTGAAGTTCTTCTCTTTTAGTCCTTTCATTTTTTCTTTTAGTTATTAATTTATTATTACTTTTTATTATTTATTATTAGGTTTTTCATATTTAATTATTATTTATTATATTTATATTATATTTATATTATTAAAATATTTTGATAATAATAACATTTTTATCATACCTTTTTATGTTATTAAAATCAAAAAATTTTATCATAATAACAAAAAGAAAAATAAAACAACAAAATAAACAAATAAAAAAGAAGTAAATAACATTAATAAAGAAGTACAACAAATGAATTATTTACTTTCAAACACATGATCAATAAATGCTTTAACGTCAATACATCCTTCTTTATTTAGTCCTATATCTTTAATTAACTCATCAGCTTCATCTTCAGAAACTCGTTCTCCAAATTCCATCATCATTGCTTTAAATTCATCAGAGGTAATAGTGGTTTTACCTGGTCCAAAAAATGTATCAAATGCTTTTTGAATTTCTTCAACACTATCTGGTTCTTGAAGTTTTTGAGCAAGTAACGCTAAATATGTTGCTTCATCAATTTTATCACTTCCATGGATTTGTTGCATTTGATAGATTTCTACATCTGTAGTATTTCTTCCCATTCCTCTTAATATTTGTCCTAATTCCTCAAATGTAATTTGTCCGTCTTTGTCTTTATCGTAATGTTTAAATGTAGCTTTAAACTTCTTCTTTTGTTCTTCAGTGAGAGAAGACATAAAATTAAAAAGTTCTATTAAAACTCTTTATTTCGATTCACTGAAAAAATGTTTTTTGAATTGCATTGAATTTTTTATTTTCTGTTTTTTTGTTTTTTATTTTAAAAAAAATCTAAATGTAGAAATAATCAACACATCAATCACCATCGAATAGGACCAATTGGAGCCAAAGAAGAAGGAAAAAAACGGGATAATAACGATAAGAGGATCTTATAAAAATGAACTAACCCTGGCAGATTGTTATAAAATGGGAAGAAGACCAGGAAGATGTTATAGACTTGTTAGAGGACACCCATATCCAAAATCAAAGTACTGCCGTGGTGTTCCAGA
>NW_001915059.1:6279-31193 GCF_000208925.1 Entamoeba histolytica HM-1:IMSS
TGCTTTTTTTATATCTATAACTTGGTTACTTAATCTTCTTGGTGTTCTCTTGTCAATGGATTGCTTTGCAGTGACACCTACAAAAGTTCCATCTTCTTTTATTGGAACTTCTCCAAATGGATTTTCTACATCTAAGTTAAAGTAGCTTTCTTCTTCTTGTTGCTCAACAAATGTTTCTTCAACAGAACATGCACATAACATATCTTTTTCTTCTTCTTCAACAACTTCTTTATCAGACTCATATCTTTCTTCAATTTTTTTAACATATTCAGCAATTTTTCTTTCTTTTTCTTTATATAACTCATCAATCTTTCTTTGACGTATTTTAGCTATTTCACGACGTTCTTCATCTCCAACAAAACCTTCTTCTGTCGAATGATGTTTCAATACAATCCCATAAGTCTGTGAAAATCTACCATCTTTTAATACATTTTCATTGTATTTAAAAATAATAATCGTTTTAGGGTCATCTCTTTCACTAGCACAAATATCACATTTACAATGAAGGCATTTTAAAATAGTCCAATTTTCATTATTACGTGTTTGAATTAAAAAATTATACTTACTCGTAATCGTTCCATTAATAATTTCTTTAACATTTTCACATTCAAAAGGATTTTTAATGTTTTCTTCATTTCTTATAACAGAAATAGAGACATTTTTACAAGGAGATTCTATTTTTCGAGTAATCATTTTATATTTATTTTGATAAAGTTATTAAGATTCTTTACTTTTCATTAATCTTTAAACAAATAATCATAAATATCTCACGCCAAGACAAGAAAATAACGAAAAAAAAGATTTATTTAAAAGTACAAACAATAATATATTTGTTATTTGGTTTATTGAAGCATGAATAACAAAACAATAAATAATCAAAAAAAAAACAAATTATTTAATAAGATATTTGAAATAATAAAATGAAGAATAAAAGAAGAACATATTAATAATCTTCTTTTTTAATATTCCATTATTTACTCTACTGATGTATTTGACATTATTATCAATTAACAATGTAGGTTTACAACAGTAATGAATAAAACAGTTCTTTTTTGGTTTTTTATTCTAATTATTTTAATAATATTTTTATTATAAAATAAACTATATTCAGGGTTTTTTCATTTTTAAAAAATTAAAAGACAAAATAAAAATTATATCAAATTTATAAACAAAATGTCACTCCCACCATCATTTACTTCACTTCTTAATAGTCAAAAAAAGGTTATCTCAGGTGTTGTTAATGACAATGAAAGCTTATTAAAATATTTCAATTCAATTTCTGAATTTCTTGCTGATTGTAATGTTCCTTCTTATGAAACTTTTGCTTCAATTGAATCTTTTAAGATTGAACCTACAGCACAAAAAGCAAATTCAGTTTTAATCTCATTGTGCTCATTATTTATTGTTACCAGAAAAGTCTTTACAATGAAAGATTTTGTATTATCAAAAGCCCTTAGATTCCCAATGGGTCTTCAATTTGAAGAACTTCAATCATATATGAAGGCTACTGATATTTTAAAAACAGCAGATGAGCCTGTAATTGATTTTTATAATGCATTTATTGGAAACAATGCTGAGGAATTAATTACATGTTATAAAGAAATTAAAGATGTAAATGAAAAATGTACAAAAAGTTATATAAAAGAAGCTATTATTATTCGTATATTCCAAATTCTTGTTGAAAAGAAGAGTATTAACCTAGTTGATATTAAAAAAATGCTTGATTTTGTTCCATGGTTCATTGTTGAAGTTACACTCTTAAAAAGAGCAAGTGATTTAGAGTTTAAAGTTAAGATTGACCTTTCAAGTGGAAAGATTTTTATTGAAAAAGTAGAAGATAAGAAGATAGAAGGATGTGAAATTACAAATGAGATTATTGAATCTGAAAAGACAATTATTAAAAATAAAACAAAAGCATTCAATGAAAAAATAGCTGCAATTGAATATCAACGAGAAAAGAAGAGATTAGAAGAAGAGGCAAGAAGACGAGAAGAAGAAGAAGACGCACGACTTGAAAGAGAATATTTAGAGAAAAAGAAAAGAGAAGAAGAAGAAGAAAAAGCAAGAAAGAAGGAAGAAATGAGAAAAATTAAAGCAGACTCTGCTGCTGAAATGCAAAAATTGTATAGAATTCAAGAAAAGGTTAGAATTAAAGAAGAAAAAGATAAACAAATGAAGAACTTATTTGAAAGATATTTCTATCATGAAAGAGCACGAAGAATGGTTGAAAGAAACTTTACTGATAGAAAAGTTGAAGAAGAGGCTGAAGAGATAAGAGAGATGTATAGATTAGTTTGTGAATCTAAACAAGAAATGAAAAAAGCTGAGCATGAAAGAAAAGTTGCAATGAAAAAGAAATTTACTAATCCAAATGCACTCCAAACTTGGTTAGATTCAATTGGAAAAGGAGAGAGTGAAGAAGAAAAGATGGCTAAAATTGAAAAAGCAAGAAAAGAAAAAGAAGAAGCAGAAAGAATTGCTCGTGAAAAAGCTGAAGAAGAAAGAAAGGCTAAATTACTTGAAGAACAAAGAAAACGTGAAGAAGAAAAGAAGAGACAAGAAGAAGAGGCATTTAAAAGAAATCAAGAAAGAATTGAAAAACAACAATCTTCTGATGAAGTTTATAGACCAAAAATGTTACATAACCTAAAAGAAGATAAGGATGGATGGATGTCAGCTAGAAAAGACCAAAGACCTTCTAATTCTGGTGTTCCTTCCTTTGTAGGAGGCTCTTCAAGAAGCCAACAACAAAGGGGTAATGGTTCTTCAGATACTTATACTCCACCAAGAACTGGAGGAAGTGGTTATAATAATTCAGCATATCAACAAAGACCTGGTGCAAGTTCTTCAGTTGCTTCATTCACATCAAAAAGAAGTAGTGGATATTCTAATTCTGGAGCCTCATTTAATAACAGAGGACCAAGAACTAATGGAGGTTCAAGTTCAGTTGCTTCATTTACTAGTGGCGGGTCAAGAGGTGGTTATAGAAAGCATTAATAATTTACCTATTTTGTGTTATACTTTAAGAGAAATTGTATAAATAAGAAGAAAAAAATATAAAAAGAAAAATAGTAAAAATTTTGAAATAAATTATTACAATCATTCATTGTTTTCGTTGTTTACTAGACCTTGTCATTGAAGAAGAAGTTGATGACTTTTTTGAACGAATATAATTAGCAATAAAATCTCCAACTTCAATAGTAGTTTTTGTTCCACCAATGTCTATAGTGGTAATTTTTTGTAAGATACTAGATTGAATTGCTTCTTCAATTAATACACTTTCTTCACTATACCCAAGAAATTCTAACATCATTGAACTTGCTCTCATAGTTCCTATAGGATCACAAATTCCTTTACCAGCAATATCTAATGCACTTCCATGAACAGGTTCAAATAATGAAGGAAATGTACGTTCTGGGTTAATATTTGCACTAGGAGCAATTCCCATTGAACCAGCAACAGTAACAGTTAAGTCACTTATAATATCACAAAATAAATTACTTCCAACAATAACATCAAACTTACTTGGATTCTTTACTATTTCAGCACTTAAAGCATCCATATAATATTTTTCTGCTGTTACATCAGGATATTCCATTGCAATTGCTTCAAATACACTATCCCATAATACCATTCCAAATTTCATTGCATTTGATTTAGTAGCTAATGTCACATGATTCCTTCGTTTTCTAGATGCTTCAAAAGCATATCGTATCACTCTTTCTAATCCTCTTCTTGAATGAACAGCGCTTTCAATTGCAAATTCCTCAGGAGTTCCACTTTTAAATATTCCACCAATATTTGAATACTCTCCTTCAGAATTTTCTCTTACAACTAAAACATCAATTTCACATTTTTTTAAAGGTGTTGGAATTCCTGGAAAATGTTTTGCTGGACGAAGACATAAAAATTGGTCTAGTTGTTGTCTCATTTGAATTAATGGTTCGAGAGTAACATAATCAGGTAATGTTCTTGGGTCTCCTAATGATCCTAATAAGATAGCATCATATTGTTTGACTTGATCAATATAATCTATTGGAACTACTTTTCCTGTTTTTAAGTAATGTTGAATTCCCCAATCTACATAATCTCTTTGAATAGGAAGGTTAAGGGATTGAAACATTTTTTCAGCTTCATTCATGACTTCAGCACCAATACCGTCTCCAGGAATTACAATGATTTTATGTTGATATGTGACATCTTTCTCACAAGCCATAACACCTTTTATTATTATGTTTTAGTTCTTTTTATTGTTTTTTTATTTTAATTTTTGTAAATGCGTTATATATAACTTAAAATAATATAACAAAAATAAATTTTAGTTATTCTGATACAATTGATGCAGTATAAGTTTGCCAATGAACTGATGGGTCATTAAATACATCAACAGTGCGACTAATACCAGCTTTTGAATAAGCACAATGACTACAAAATGTTTTAGTATCCCATCCTTGTTCAGTTGCTACTTGAGGAAGATAAGTACCACGGCAATATCCTTTTTCAACAACAATTCCATGTTTTCCAGCAATAACATTTTGTAAAGGATTTGTTATATCTTTTGGTACAGACAAACAACTAACGCTAATTGTTGTTTGGTCAAATTCATTAATTTTCATTCTATTAAACCTACGATCATTACATGAAGCAATAGCATATTGTTGAACTAATTCATAAAGTGGTCTTGATGGACTAAAACAACCAATACATCCTCTTAATTCATTTTTGATTTTATAAGTAACAAAAACACCACCAGGGACAAATGACAATCCAGATTTATTTCCAATAGAACTATAGTCTTGTTGTTTCATTCTCATAATTTCATTTCTTCCACTTTCTCTTGCAATTTGTAAGATAATTTTCTTTTGTTCAGAGCTAAATTTAATATCACTCATTGATGATTTTAAGATAAAATGAAAAGTTCAGATAATTTTTAAAATAAAAAAATTATTGTTGTATATAACTATAATTATTAATGTAGGAAAAAAAAATACGTCTCAACAAAAAACTCAAAACTTTTGTCACATAGTGAAATATAAATAGCGTAGGGTTGAATGGAACATTTAAAAAAGAAAAAGAGATGTCATTAAGTGATAAACATGTTTTATTTTGTTTAGGTGGACCAGGAGCTGGAAAAGGAACACAATGTCAAAAAATTATAAATAAATATCCAATTACTCATTTAAGTGCAGGTGATTTGTTAAGAGCGGAGGTTAAACGGGAAGGTTCTCAAAATGGACAATTAATTCAAACATTAATTAAAGAAGGAAAAATAGTTCCTGCAGCAGTTACTGTTGAATTATTACTTAATGCTATTCGTAATGATGAACATAAAGTTTTTATTATTGATGGATTTCCCAGAAATGCTGAAAATAAAGAAGCATGGTTCTTACAAGCTAATAAAGTTAATATTGATACTGCCCTTTGTGTATTTATTGATGTTTCTGAAGAGACAATGATTAATAGAATTCATAAAAGATCAGTTAATAGTGGAAGAGTTGATGATAATGATGATTCATTAATGAAAAGATTTAGAACTTATAAATCAGAAACACTTCCTGTGATTGAATCTTTTGAAAATGAAAATAAATTACTTAGAGTTTCTGGAGAAGGTAGTGTAGATGATATTTTTAACAAGATTGATTCTTCTTTAGCTAAATTCTTTGCTGATAATCATATCTTGTTGTGAACGGATTTGATGATTCAATATCATTCTTAATTAAATCTTCTAATTAATTTGTTCATAAAATAAATTTTTTGTATCAATTGATATATTTGTATTATTTCTTTTTGTTCTATTTATAAAGGTATTTTTTGTTTATTTTTTTGTCTTAATTATATTATTAAAATTTTTAATTTATTATTTTATAAAAGAATTATAATTATTTAAAGAAAAAGAAAAACAAAAAATTAATTATGAAACTTAATTTGAATGGATGTGTCAAAAATAGATTAGTGTCTTTTCATAAAAAAAAATTATAAAAAATTCTATCTCTGAAGAACTAAGATTTTAAATGAATGAAGATATGTCATATTTAACGAAAGAAGAGTCAACAACAGAAGATGGATGTGCACTGAGATATTTTAATTATTTATATGAATTGTTAGTGTCTATTTTTTTTCCACAACAACAATTAAAAAAAGTAAATAAACAATTGTCTGTATTTTTTGAAGATGAAGATAATGAGTTGATTTCAAATAAAGTTTGTGTTGATGGGTTTTTAGGTAAATTCAATGAAACTCAATTGCAACGTTTGTTTATTTTGTATAATTTGGAAAAGAATCTAAAAGATACAAACTAAATAGATGAATTGTTAGATTATCGTTTTGGACCAGAATCAACTTTTTGTGGTAAGTCTTTCAAAGAGATATTTAAAGAGAAAGGTTTTAATAATTTAAAAATTGTTTTTGATACAGAAGATTATTATATTCATAGAGTTTGTGATTCAATCTTTTCAGTTATCATTACTCTAATTTTTAAATCTTACAAATAAAGACAGAGTAACTTATTAATAGTGTCAAGTATATAATGAAAGTATTGATATGCAACATTTGTTAATTCAATTATTCATTCGTTGTGATCATACATTATTTATTTGGTCTTCTAAATCTTTTAGTAATTCAATATTTCAAGAACAATTAGTAAAAGGAAATGAATTTATCAAAAATCATTTTAAACACCCAAATCTTAATGTCACTATTGTTGAATGGCTTCGAGTACAAGACTATCGTCATTATTGTAAAAATAAAATGTTGTTACCTTCTCAATTACATACTGGGCTTGGGTTAACAAGAGAAATACATTATTGTGTTCAACATTATGCTAAACAGTCTCAACGTGATGGTATTTCTAATACTCCAGAACAATGGCATAATGCTCTTCAGTACCTTCGGTTAAATCCACCATTTAAATTTTTAAATCCTGCATATGAAGGAATATTTTTATCAATTAATGAAGCAGTAAAAAATGATATTAAAGAAAAAGGTTTTGCAGAAGTAGTTTGGGCATTGACGTCAAAATGTTTAAAACGAAAAGACAATGGAGAACGATTTGAATGGTTAAAAATGGAACAAATATCACCGATGAGTCAAGAACTTAAAATGTATTTTAATTCAAATGAATATAATGCTCTTGTGAATGAAAATTATCATCCAGAAAATCTTTTTATTGATTGGGACTTATTTTATCCAGTTCATAATGATTAACTAAATTTAAGGTATATTTTAATTATAATTAAACTATAATTTATATTTTGTTAAAATCATTTTTAGTGGTTTGATTTTTTTGGATAAAAAAAGAGAAATAACTCAATAATTTCATAATACGCACTAATGAAAAAAATTGATTACAATGAAATAGAAAGATATTATAAAGAATTTCTTGAAACACCAACACAAAAGTTAACAGAAGAAATGAAAAAAGAAATGTTTTCAAGTATTAAAAATGTAAAAAGAGAAGAAGGAAAAGAGAAGAATAAATTTACATATATTATAACACAAACAGAAAGTTTTATAAGTGCTTCAATAAGTTATGTTGATAATATGTTTGATAAACACAGATATTTTCTTGGATTTTATAGATGTTCAGATGATCCAATTCAAGTAATGAAAGGAGTTTTAAATAAATTTAAAATTCCACAAGAAAATCAATCAGTTGTAATTGTTGATCAACAAAATTTAGAAAAATATCCAACAACAAAAGATAAATCAAAAGGAGAAGTAATAATTACTTGGTATTCTATGTATCAAAATATTTTAAAACAAAAATTAAGAATTAATTTAAAACAATTAGACTTTACTGATATTACTGAAACAAATTTAAATGATAATGTAGATGATTTCTTTAATTATATTTCTTTATTAAAAAATGTTGAAGGAGATTTATTTCATGTTAGTAAATTAACTACTTGTAATCAATTTGAAAAAAAAGCTGGAGTATTAAGAAATAATATTAGACATCAACTGTTATCAAATAATATTACTTGGATTAATAAAGCTTTATTTTTTCATCCTGAACATCATCATTGGTTAAAAATTAATTTCCCAAAAGCTTTTGATAATATTATTAAGGAATATGATTTAGATAAAAATGAAATTAATTTATATCTTCGTGATAATGACCCTTTTAAAAGTTGGACATTATGGTGGAAAGAAAAAAGAAATACATATCCTTCTTTATCAAATATTGCTAGAGAATTTATTCCTATGGAAGATTTTCTTTTGAGTAATCTCTATCTCGAAAAATATTATCAAATTCATAATCTTTATCATAAATGGTCTGTTGATGGAATCGGTTTTTGTTTATTAAAAAAACAATTCATCAAATTTAAATCTTTTCTTTATCAAAATATTCCTCTTTCAAATGAATTAAAAAGTTATTGCTCTGCTAATGTTCCTCATCCTACTCCAATTCAAATTAATATCCAAAACCAATCAATTGTTCCTAATCAAAATACAATAAAGTTATCTTCTTCTCATGAATCATATACTCCACTTTCTATATCTCATGATTTACCTAATCATCTTACTCAGTCAATTCCTCAAAAACAACAAAAAAATACTTCTATCACTAAAACTACTATCCAACCTATGTCTCTTCTTCAAAATATTCAACAAACACAAATATCTCCACAAATAAATAATAATACATCTCTTCAATTATCTATTCAACAACCATTTTTAAATGAAAAAGAAAAAGATATTACCGTATTTAAAAAACATTCTATGAATATAGACCCAGAAACATCATTAACAGAATTACTACCAAATAATGAAATTGAAATTGATTTATCACTTTCTGAAGAAGATATTAATCCAAAATTACCAAAAACACCCGAAACAATAAAATATTCAGAAGAGAAAAGAAAAAAAACATCAAAAAGAAAAGAAACAAAGAATTGTTTATATAAAGAAGTATTAGAAAAAAGATTACAAGATTTTATTGAGATATATAACAAAACATTAGATGAGATAGTATTAAAAAGAATAAAAGAAGTTAAAAAAGAAATAAAAGACACATATTCAATAATTGATTTAACAAAAGAAATAAATAAAAAAGATGAAATTATAGAAATTGATTAATTTAAAATCATTCAATTTAAAGTTTAATTTCTTCATTGAAATAAATTAAATTTTCATAAAGAATACGTTGTTCAAATTGATTAGAATAATTCTTAGCTTCAGTTTCAAAAACAGAAGAACATTGATTAATTAAAGAAGAATTATTTGGAATAGAAGAAATTAATTCAACTAAAAATTCGATGTAATGAATACCATTAAAAATATTACCAATTTTAGTTAAAATCCATTCAATAACAATTTCTTTTGAAATGATTTCAAAATAAATTAAACGTTTAATCATTATAATTGATTCTAAAGGAATATTTAAATTCATTTCATGTAATAAATTTAACCAAATAAATATTGCATCTTTTGAATTCATTAAATCTTTAATACTTTGTTTATAAGTTTGAATACAACCATCAAATGAAGAAACAGTATCAGTAAAATTACTTAATATTACTTTAGCAAGTAATTCATTAGAAATATCAACATCACCAAAAGTACTAGATAATTTAGAATTAATATCACCAATTAAAGTTTTATTTTTCATTTCATCAATTAAAGTTTCAAATAAAGATCTATCGATATTATCTATATTAATTTCATTTTGACCATTAATATTAAGATATTTTCTTAAATTAGTTGAAATCATATCGCTTTCAATATCTCTTGTTCCATAAATTGTTAAATCATTAAAAAAAATTGTAAAGAAATATTTACACATTATTCCTTCTTTTATTTTATTTTCATATTTTTTCCATAATGGTTCAGTAAATCTAAAATTCATTGAAATATATTTATTTGATAAATAATGTGCAAATCTATTTATTGTTGTTATTGGTAATTCTTCTATTTCTTCAAATAATTTTATTTCAATTTGTGTTACTGGTGCAAATGTTTTGTCAATGAATAATAACATTCTACTAAATGTTGAATTTAATACTCTCCAATTTGGTACTATTCCTAATAAATATTGAACAAAAAGAATATTACTAAATAATGTAAAATCAATTTGTTGAGTTGAAATTAATTGAACATACATTAATAATAATGATGGATCATTATAAAATGTTTGAATTACATCAGTCATAAATTCAATTGTTATCATTTTACTAAAATTATTTTCCATTGTTGTTGGAATAATTTCTTCAAATGAAATATACATTGGTTTTAATTTAATATTTTCATTTAATATAATTGTATATTTTTCTGCTTCTTCATTTAATTTTTCATATTTTGAATAATCAAATAAAATTTCATTATATTTTCCTTCAACATCTTTTTTCCATTCATCTAAATATATTTTTAAGAAATCATTAGAATTAAAGATTTTTTTTATTAAATATGTTTTTTCATTTTTATTTAATTGAATATATAAATATACTTTTTCCATTATTGAATTACATAAATTTTTGTTTTTTAATACAATACAACTTCCACAAATAACATGTGCAATCTGATCCTTATCATATGTCCTTTCATTTCCTTCAAGATTGTTTAGTAATGTTTTATAAATAGATTCTATAAATTCTTCTGCAAATATTTTCATATTATAACATTCACAAATAAATTTTATTATATTCTTAAATTCAATAACATCAGTTTCTTCTTCACTTAATATTTTTATTTCTGTTATTATTTTATTTATTATTTTCTTTGATAATTGTTTTAATGGTTCAATTTTTGTTAATAAAAACAATAAATATGCATACATTCCTTGTTTTGTTGATAATAACTTAGAACATTCTATAAACTTTCTTGCATAACTCTCTTCTTGTTCTTCTGTTGTTATATCTGTTGGTAATTGTTTTGCATATGATCTAATATTTTCAATATTACTTTCTAATGTAATGTCTTTTATAATCCAAGCTGTTGGTGCATTTGAGTCGGATGTATATTCAAGACTATAATGACATAATCGAACCAATCGATCTTCATTTGTCATATGAACCGTTTTATATGAACTATGTTTTCTTGATGTATGTCGTTCTCTTAACATTCTCCTGTAACTGAATTTTTTAGAACTTTTTTCTTTATTTTAAAGGGTTTTTTATTATTTTCTAATGATTTTTTCTTTCTCTTTTATTTTTTTTTTTTTAATTTTGTTATTAAATTAATTAAAATAAATCTATTTTCTAAAAAGAATGAAATTCAATTCGCCCTCCTTGACTTTAATTTCTTTTGTAATTCAGACTCTTCTTCTTGTGGTGGAGGTTCTGTAATACTATTAGATTTACTACCAGTAGACCTTAGTTTAACTGCAAATGGAGAGCCATTAGGTTGTTGATCATTTTGAACTTCAGGTTTTACAGAAGTTTTAGAACCTGCACTACTTCTTAATTTAACTTGGAAAGGTAAAGTATTACTATGACTTGAATCTGATAAATTTTCTTTTGGTTTTTCAGTTGTTTTTGCTCCACTACTTGAACGTAATGGTTTAGCAGGTAAAGAAGGACTAGTAGCTGGTGGGACTGGTGATTTAGAATTATATTTTTTAGAAGGGACAGGTGGTGGAACTTCTTCTTTTTGTTCTATCTTTTGTTTTGTTGAAGAACTAAGTTCATCTTTTTTGTCTTTATGTGAAGAGAATAATCCTTTCTTTTCTTCTTTCTTTTCTTCTTTCTTTTCTTCTTTCTTTTTTTTATCTTTTAACATTCCAAATAGTCCACTCTTACTTTCTTTTTCTTCTTCTTTCTTTTTTGTTGTTGGTTGTTTAGGAGATGATTTTTGTTCAAGAGATGGTTTGGCTTGTTTTCTTTTCTGTAAGTCAGCTAAAGTAACTTGTGGCATTCCCATTCCTCCAATACCAACACCTACTGTTTTTCTTGGTTGAATAATATTATTTGAATTACTTTCTTTGGAATCAACCTTTTCCATTTTAAAAGTATTGTTCTTTTCATCTTTTTCATTTGTTTCAGTTCTCATTTTCTTTTGACGTTCAATTAATTTCTTTGTTGGTGGCTTTCTTCCTCCACGTCCTCTTCCTGGTCTTCTTGCTACACTTGGTTGAACTGAAGCTTCTTCACATAAATCATCAATAGTTTTTGATGGTTGTGATACAACAGCCTCATCAATAGTTGATACTGCAAATTCATCTTCTTCTATACTCTCTTTTATTTGTTCTTCTTTAACTGGTTCTTCTTTAACTGGTTCTTCTTTAACTGATTCTTCTTTAACTGATTCTTCTTTAACTGATTCTTCTTTAACTGATTCTTCTTTAACTGATTCTTCTTTAACTGATTCTTCTTTAACTGATTCTTCTTTAACTGATTCTTCTTTAACTGATTCTTCTTTTATTTGTTCTTCTTTTATTTGTTCTTCTTTTATTTGTTCTTCTTCTATATTCTCTTTAACTGGTTCTTCTTTAACTATCTCTTGAACCACTTCTTCTTTAACTTTTTCTTGAATTGGTTCTTCTGAAGTGCTTTCTTTTGTTTCTTCTTTAATGGGTTCTGCATAATTTTCATCAACTTCTTCTTGGACTTGTTCTTCTTTGATGCTTTGAGTTTGTTCTTCGATAATATTTTCTTGAGGTAACTCTTCTGTAACTGGGTTTGAAATAACCTCTTCTTTTATTATTTCTTGAGGCTCTTGTTCAGTTACTTCTTGAAGGTTTTCTGTATTACCTTCTGCTTCTTTTTGTGTCTCTAAGTAAACTTCTTCTTTTGGTTGTTTTTCTGTTTCAATATTTTCTTCAGTTGCTAAGTTTTGTGAAGGAGTTTCTTCGTAAGTTGGTTTTTCATGAATATCTTCTATTATCAAGTCTGGTTGTTTTGTTTCAGTTATAACTGAACTATCTTGTTGTTCATTTTGTTGCTCTTCTTGGATTGCTTCATCTCTCTGGACATCTTGGTTAATTTCTTCATATTGTTGATTTTCTCCAGTATAATCGTCTGCAGGAGGATCTTCTACGTGATATCTTTTAGTGTTATGGTCATACACATAATAATATCCATCTTCTCCATAATACGATTCTCCATAATACGCGTCTTCATAATAAGCTTCCTCTTCTATAATGTGGGTAGGTTGATCTCCAAATACAGTCATTGACCTATCTCTATTTGAACGGTCAGGAATATCTTCATTAGTTAAACTTGCAGATAATCTTGGTTGCTTACTTTTTCTTGGAGCAGGAACAGGAGGAGGAATAAGCTCTTCAGTAGAAGATTGAGTTGATTGTTCTTGAGGAGTGGTGTCAGTAGGAATTGGTGGTAATGCCTTTTTTCTTTTACCATGAACTTTAGGTGGAAGTGGAGGTAATGGAGCTAGTTCTGGAGGTAAGTCAACTGCTTTAATATAGTTAATAAGTTGATTCTGCCAGTTATCATTAATTTCGGGATTAATATCTCTATTAGTTGCAACACAACTAATTAACTGAGATTGTCCACTTTTTTTATCTTTTTTTCTAGTGATTAATGCATTAAAAGGGGCGGGATAATCTTTAAAATATTGTGAGTATTTTGTCATATCATCATCACTCATATTGTCTTTTAGAATTAATGTTTCTATTGAATCAAAAAATCCAGTTAAAAGGATAACTAAATTTGAAGCGAATTCTTTTTCTACATGTAATTCACAAATAAATAATTTTCCAGATTGAGAAAAAATACAATGATATCCAGGAGGTGTTCTAAGAACATTTGTAATCATAAGATGAAACTTCTCATCAAAGAAAGCTTTATTAATAATATCAATTGGTTTATTTGTTTTTATTTTAATAATTGTAAACATTTGACTTTCCATTTGATCTATCTTTCTAATAAATTCTTTCATATATGGTCTAAACCCATAAACAATTGGGGGTTCATCATCTTTAAAATCATTAGGAGATGTAGTTAAATGTAATTGGTCAATCATATTAAATATTTCAAAATAATTTTTTTTAACGAGTGAAGGCATATTAAGAAGGTCTGTGTATTCTTCAAATCCATTAATAGTCTCTTTATTAATCATTGGTTTTATAATGTCAATTGAATGTTGTTTTTTGCCGTATATAACAAATTCGCTTTGATTATTATTTTCATTTACTAAACAAAAGTGTAAGTCATTTGTTGATGGATGTCTAAATTGAATTGCTAAATAATGAGTAACTAATTGTTGAATATTTGCATCACCAATACATTCAACTTTAGAAGTTAAATAAACGTAATTTTTAAATTCATTTTTAAGATGAGGACCAACAAGTTTAAGTTTTTCGGGATTGCTTTTACATGTTATAAATTGTTTCTTTTCAAATTTGAGTGATCCTCGTGGTAATCCAAGTTTTTCTTCAATGTGTTCTAAAATAGGTTCGTTTTGGAGTAGTACTTGATAAATCGGTTTATCAATCTTGATTGACTCCGTTTTCATTCTGTTTTTTTTTCTTGTCTTTTTTTTTAGTTTAACCACTTTTTTCAGTTTTTCTTGAACTTTTTTATAACTTTCCATCGGTTCTTATATTTTTAGATGATTCTTAAAGCATCTTAGTTTGAACTTCCATTATAAGTCTTTAATCTTTTTAATTCTTTTTCAGTTCTATTTGTTTTGAGGATTTGATGATGAGATTTTTCTTAAAACTCTGTAGATGTAAATTTGGATTTTTTTTATAATTAAAAATAATCTTTGACTTTTTGTATTTGAAACAACTTGAAAAAGAAAATCTGTCTTTTAGTTCAAGTGAAAAGACAAAAAGATTTAAACGAAAATTGTTAGCTATAATGGTTGTCTGTCGTTAGTAATTAAAAATGAAAGAAAAAATGATGAAAGAAACGTGTTATTCATATTCTTGGGACTTAGTCTCTAGTGTTTATCTTCAAAGATATCCAACAACCCCACTTTTTCCAATGCTTTTAAACCATGAAATTAGTCTTATTAGATGGAAAGTAGAAGATGGTTTATTTTATTGTGAAAAAAGATCAACTATGTTCGTTCCTGTTCCTAAAGTTTTACAAAAGGTTTCTAAAGTTGACCATTGTTATATTTATCAGAATTTAGTTATTGATATTCCTCACCAAATTATGAAAGAATCTTCATGGAATAGAGTAGATGCTAAAACATATCATATGTTAGAAAATGCAGTTTGGAGTGGTGATGAAAATGGACATACCCAATTTAGTGTAGACTCAATAATTACTATTTCACCTAAAATTCCAAAACCTGTTGCAAAACCTGTATTAAAAAGAGTTGTTAAAGAGTTTAATAATGGGTATGACCTGGCACGAAAAGTTGACAAGATGATGATTGAAGATTTTGAAGATAAGATTACATCACTTGTTAAATCAATTAGAGAATTTTGTGATCGACAAATGGAACACCAAAACCTTTTTGTTGATTTAGACTTTAGTACATCTTTTGAATATTGCTTTGAATTACCAGAACTCACTGGAAAGTATATTTAAGGTAATTTAACATCAAGTGCTGTTTTATTTTTTACAATTCAAAAATAATTTAAAGTGTTGAATCTTTAAAAAGATAAAAACTAAAAAAAATACAATGTCTGAAAAGAAAAGCAAAAAAGCTTCAAAAACACCACAAGTTATTGATAACACAAACTCAACATTTAACCTGACTTTTGAAAAAAATAAAGAATTTGATTTTAGTGATGATGATGAAAAAGATGATCAATTAGAAGTTGATCCTTCTACTACTGAAATACCCAAAAGAAAAATTAGTATTGTACTAAATGATGCTCCAACTTTAAGGAAAAGCAATACGTCACGTATTTCTACACTTCCACCGTCAAAAACCAGATCTTCTCTTACAGCTAAAAATGATTTTGAAAAAGGTATTGATGCATTTGAATTAGGTGATTATAATAAAGCTGTACAATATTTCTTTGGTTATGCTACAACAACAGAGAAGAAAAAAGAAACTCAACTATGTTTATCTTACCAACTTGCTTGTAATATTATTCACAGAATTATGTCTGCACCAGGAACTATTGATGTTTATTTAGCTAGTATTTTAATTTGTTTACCACTACTTCCTCCTCACCGAAGAGTTGTTTTACGAATAGCAAAAAATATTTTTATTAAAGAGAATATTCAACTCCCAGAGAATTTACGAATATTTAGTGGGATTTCAGAAGAAGTAAATTCATCTCGTCAACCATTAAATGGTATTTGTTGTCATTGTAAAAAAGAAGTTTCATTAATTAGAAGTCAATGTGATTGTGGAAAAGAAAGAATTTTTGATTGTATATCTTTCACTCCAGCTGGTGAAAACCTAGTGAAATGCGAAAAATGTGGGGCTGTCTTTTCACAAGGCGAAAGTTGTGTATTTTGTAAAGGAACTTGTCACCCTCTCAACCTTTAATCACACATTTTTTGGTCTTATTTTGTTGTTTTTGTACAAATTGAAGTAAATAAAAATTAATATGAAACAACCAAAAAGAACTTTAAAAGATTTAATAGATTAATGTCACTTGAAGATCTTTAAAGAAAAGACAATTCTGTCCCAAAAGCAAAAAAGAAGAAAGAAAAAAAAGGAAATAATAGTACGTGTTTACATAAAATGTGAATTGAAAAAATGGAAAAAAAGATTTAAGGAAAAAGATAAGAGAGAAAAAAATAAATAAAAAAAAAAGGAGAATAAAAAAGAAGAAAAAGAAACTGATACAACTGAAAAATCAGATATCAATGTCAAGAGGTAATTACGATCATCTTTTTAAGATTTTAATCATTGGGGAATCTGGTGTAGGAAAGACTGCTATTATGCAAAGGTTCTGTGAGAATACATTTGAGCCAGTATACATTTCAACTGTTGGTGTTGACTTTAAACCAAAAGTAATTAAAGTAGGAAATAAAACTGTCAAAATGCAGTTATGGGATACTGCTGGACAAGATAGATTTAGAAATATTACAGCAAGTTATTATAGAGGTACTCAAGGAGTATTAATTGTTTATGACGTTACTGATCGTGCTTCTTTTGATAAAGTATCATCATGGTTCACTGAAGTTCGTGATCGTACTGAAAATGATCCACCTGTTATTATTTTAGTAGGAAATAAGACTGATCTTATGGACCATGCAGCTGTTAAACAAGAAGCTGTTGAACAATTAGCCAGACAATTAGGTGGTGTTCAAACCTTCACATGCTCTGCTAAAGATGGTTCTGGTATTGATGAAGTTTTCAATGCACTTACTCAAGCCATTATTTCTAAAGTTGGATGTGCTCCTGGAAAGAAGGAAGATCCTAGTGTTGTTCAATTAGGTGGTAAAGGTGGTTCACAACCAGCACAAAAGAGTGAAGGTGGTTGTTGTTAAAATGATTTCTCTTCTTTGAAATACAAAAATTTACTTTTTTATTATCACTAATAAAACTCTTTCGTTTTCTTCTTGAAAAAAATTTAAAAAATCAAATAGAAAGAAATTCTATTAATTTTAAATTATGGCTATTGAGTGTAGTGAAACTATTACACAAACTTTTAAAGGATATTTGTCTGAAGACTGGATGTTTTATTGTTGTAGTGAAGAAATATCTTTATATGACTATAATCCATCAACTCAACAACTAGAATTTGTTGGTGTTTGTGGAAATTTTGTATTTTTAAAAACGTTAGTACAACAACGAATTGCTATTGCAATTAAAGATTCATTACGACCATTACTATTTATTTTCAGAGAAATTGATCCATTGTGTACTCTTCAATTAGAGAGTTATACTATTACTTTTAATAATAATGGAAATTTATTTTCATTAGTATTTATTGACGATGAAATATGTAAACAATGTTTTGCTTGTATTCAAAACCAAGTCACAAAACATTTTAATAAATATTTAAAACGAACACATCTCACCCCAGAAGAAGCTCGAACTAAAGCAATAAAAATTGAAGAAGTTGCTGATAATGCAATGACATTTGGAAGTGATAAAGATAAAATTCAACATTATTTGAATTGTACTTTACCTTATTACTGTCTTCCAAATCCTTTTAAACGATTGGGAGTACCACAAACAGTGTCTTTAGATCAAGCCTTACCACCTGAAATAGTTATTCCTGATCCAAAAGTTGACCAAAGACATGGAATGGGAATTAATCCACCAATTATTCCTATTCTAACTTTGCAAGAAATACGTCATAAAAGTACATGTAGTCCTGATAATTCTTCGGAACAAGATCCTTTCAATTCAGAATCAGCTAGTCCAAGAAAGGTTGGTCGGATGACAGTTTCTGAACTTAAAATAAAAATTGTTAGAGGATCAACATTTGACACAGGTTCTTCTCGAACTTTAAATGGAAATAGTTTATTTCCAAGAATGCCTACATCCCCTAGATCTATCTTGTCTCCACGTTCAAACTCTCAATCTAAAAAATCTCCAGATAATTAATAATTGTTTCTCTTCGTTCTGAAAGAATTTGAAGTATTTTCTTTATTTTTTTTTTCAATTTTTTTATTCTTTAAGTTTTTTGTTGTGAATAAAACCCCTTTTTTTAGATTATAAGAAATGATGAATAGAACCTCGAATTTCACAGAACGAATAAATGAATTTATATTTGTTTGTAATGAATATAATTTATTAGATTGATATGAAATGAAAAGACAAGTCATTTATAAATTAGATGAAATTACAAGAGTTTAAAGATGGCTGTAAAGGAAATGGGTTAACAACAAATGAAATAAATGTTTGTTATATTTCAAGAATAAAAAAGAAAGGAAGAAATAAGTATTGAAAGAATAGAAAATGCATTCAATTATGGCAATACTTGGATTTTATGGAGTGAGTGATGAATACATTTTATCAAAAATAATAGATGACATTGACAATGGGACAGTTTCAGTAGCAAACAAATACCAAATGAATGAAGTTGTAATGATATTAAGATTTCTCAAGAAACAGTCAACTCATTTACCTCAGATTGAATTTAAGAAAATTACATCAAAAGAAGAACGATTTTGGAATATGATTAAAGAAGTTGATTTAAGTAGAATGAATGACCAAGAAAAAGAAGAATATTGTGTTGAATATATTAATGGATTTGGGTTTAGAAATATTCGTGAATGGATAAAGAAAATAAAAACACCATATTATTCATATGCATTTTCTGTAATACAATATATTCTTGTTAAAACAAATCATTATGATAATATATATGAAATATTATACATTTTTAATACACCTGAAAAAGTTCAACATGATACTTTTATTTCATTATTTGAAGAACTATTTGTTACAATAAGAACTCAATGTCACCTTGATTCTTTTATTAAAATTATTGGGTTATGTGTTGATACTCCAAAGTATTTTTCTGGAAAACAAATTGTTTTAATTAATGAAATTTATGATACTTGTCATAAAGTTAAAGGAGTTGTTAATTCAAATGAAACAGAAACATCATTATTTGATGAAAATATATTAATGGAAGTTAAAGAAAGGGCTCAACAACGATATGATGAGATGAAAAGAAACCAAGAGATAGAAAACAAAATAAAAGAAGAACAAAGAAGAAAGAAAAGTCTAGAAGATACAAAACGAAAAAGATCTCATTCTAGACATTCAACAGAAACACAACTTAAGTCATTGTATTTAGAAGATACATCTGAAAGAAATAAAAAAGAAAATTATTATCATAGATTATCTAGTAGAAAATATGAAGAAGAAAAGAAAAAAGTATTTTCATTAGATGATTTACCTGGATTTGGGACAAATGAATTAAGAGTATTTGATGAAAAAAAAGGAAGTAAAGAAACAACACAAAACAAAGAAGTTAGTGGATCATTATTACCTGAATCAAGTGAAGATGAAATGTTTGACATAAAAGATATGAAACATCATCAAAATATTTCAATTTTATTAAAAAGACCTAAAGAAGGTATTAAATATATTCAAGAAGCAATTGAAATTGGAGGTATACAATCATATTCATATGAAAATCAAATGAAAGAGTTAATGATAGAATTTGAAACTCCACAAGACTTACAAATGTTTTTAAGAACAAGAATAATTGGAGGAACAAATTGTAAAACATTTTAAAAAGTTGTTCAAATAATTATATATTATTATTTTAAAACATTAAAATTATTAAATATATTAGTTTTATTAAACAAACTACTTTATAGAAGAAATCTTGGTTAAATATGTAATTTAGATATTAAAAAATGAATGTAAGTATTGTTCATTAATATACTTTATTAGTCATTCTGAAGTAAATAAAAAAAAATTATTCTTCATCAAAAATTTATATATCTCTGTATTAGTTTTAAAAACACTCTTCTTCTTTGTTTATTTATTTTAAGAAATGATAACTAATAAATTAAATTTTTATTAATGAAAATTTATTAATATTTTGTAAATAATCAACTCCTTAATACTTTTAGTTTAAAGTAATTTATTATAATAACATTATTATTATTATTATTATTTTCTTTCATTACAACTACTTTTATGAGAAATTTATTTTAAATGTCATTATTCTAAAATTTGAATAATACTATAATTATTGTATGTATTTTGCTTCTAAGAATAATTTTCTTATTAATTATATTCAATCAAATATTTATTAATTGTACTGATTAATAATTAAAAATAATTCTTTGAATGATTTATTATCTACTTTCTATTTAACTCTAACACTTTTCTCTTTTTTTATTAATATAGTTTTAAAAGCAATTTGTAAGTGTTTGTTATAATAAACATATATTTTGACTGAAAAAAATTGAGTTAATTTATTAAATTTATATTTCTTAGAAAAAGAGAAATTTCTTTTAATTCATTATCTTTCCAATGATGTTTTATTATTTCTCCCTCCATTATTCTATTGATTTCTCTTTTAATTTCATTCTTTATTTTAAATGTCTTCTTTATTACTTCTTTATATTCATTAATATCATTTACTTTAATTCCAAATTCATGTATTAGTCTTTCTATTAACTCTTCTTTAAGTTGACATCTTAATTTTCTTTCAAATAATTTCAAAGCAAAACATTTATATTGTGTTAAAATTTCTTCTTTTCTATCTGTTTGCTTCCCCCGTTTTTTGATTATCTAATTCTAATGTAGTGATATTCTTATGCTGAATATCCATTTCTTCAATGGATTTCTGCATTAACTTTCTTTTTTTTTTGGAAGATCATCTTCACTTGATGATATTTCATCAGCTACTACCACATTAGGGGAGAGGTCATTCACTATTTGTGATTCAGATGATTCTGTTATATTGTAATTTATCTCATATTTATTCTTTTTCTTCTTGTGTATTTTTATTTTCTAATTTAGATAATTTATCTTTCAGGAATAATAATTGTTGTGTTAAATTATTTACTTCAAACATTTTCCTTTCAGATTCAGCATGGAATTTGAATATTTTTTATCTCACTGTTATTTTGTGCATATCTCCTTCTCATGCTTCTTCTTTAATACCATAATATCTTTTGTTAATTTATTAATGGTTTATTCTTTTATTTGTATTTCCTTTTTCTTTTATTCCTTCTCTTTCATATCCTCCTCCACTTTTCAATTCTTCTACTTTTTTCCTTTTCATTGTCTTCTTCTTCATTTTCTATCAGCCTCTTTTTCTCTCCTCTATTAAACTTCTTCTTCTCAGCAAGACTCTTTTCTACTTTCGTAGACCCTTGGTTATCTTTATATTCTTTTCAATACTGATTACATACTTATTATATGTTTTATTATCATTTATTTCGATTAGATTATATTAGTTATCATTTTCTTACATTCTATTTGTTTTTCTCATATAATAAAATACCATCTTCTCCATATTGTTGATGATGTATATTCTTTAATCTTGGTTTTCTTTAGTTCTTCTATTTCTTGTGGTGTAAGTATTTTAATTTTTTCTTCAAAGAGTCTTTTCCAATATTCTTGGTTTTGTATTTCTATCATTTCTTTTATTTCTTATTTTGATATTGTATGTATCTTCTTTGTGTGATATTATGCTATTTATTTATATTATAATAGTACTGTTTATTTCTATTGAAATTATTGATAAAGTATTTATGATGATTATGATTTAAGTGGTGAGTGAAATGATTCGTATCAACTATATTGTGATAGTTATGATTATAATTATCAGTATTGCATCTATTAATGAGATGAATAAAGTATTTCCGATAATACAAATAATAAATATTTTCACTCATTTTTCTATCACTTATATTTCTTGGGTGATGTGAAATTATTCTTCTTTGGTTATTTGTTGTTCTGTATTTTTGTTGAGTCTCCTGTAATGCATCTTCTTTTTTGACACTTTCGATCTATAAACAAATAAATAATAAATAAAGAAAATAAATGAATAAGAAAGACTGATCCATTGTTGTATTTTCAAATTAATTAATAACAAATATTAATAAAGTAATGAATATCAATGAGAATAAACTAATTTAAAGTAAATAAGCAATTAATTAAGTATTAATAGAACTAGCTTCTATTCTTCCTGGATCAGGGGAGACTAGTCCCGTACCTTCGTCTTCTTCTAGCAGCTCTACGGAGTATGTTTGATTGTGATTGAAGCAGTATTCCATGACATCAATCATGTTTTTTATTACAAGGTTTTTAGTTTCTTTTTCGATGTCAATCTCAATTTTCAATTCTTTGATTAATTTAATACTTTCTTTATTTATTATTCCATTGATTGAGATTACTACTGGTTTTATTTTGTCATCTTTTAGTTTTTCTATTTTCATTAGCCTATTCTTTAATTCTTTATACTTATTTCTTTTCTTCATTTACACTCAATTAATATTGTGATCAGCCACAATAGTCATATCAAATAATAGACTAGTTTTATTCTTTTTATCTAATACATATATATATGGTATTTTGTGATATTATCATTCACTTTTATGCATTATTTGTTTGTTCCATATCATTGTGATGTCTTTATATTTGAACATTGTTTCATATGGGGGTTTTTTATATTGATTATTTCCTGTATATTTTCTTATTAATCAATATTATAATGCCAATATTGTTATGTTTTTCTATTTGTGATTTATTATGATAAATACAAGATAGTAGAATGTGTTGTACTGTTGTTATCTTGTCTTTACACAGTGTTGAGTATTTTAATCTTTCATTTTTCATTATTTTTGATTTTTTATACCCACAAAATATTGCTCCATCTTGCATTTTAGTTCATTGGAGAGAGAATAATTCAATTTAAATAAAATGAAATAAAAAGAATGATAAATAATCAATGTTTCAATGAATAAAATATTATTTAATATTCATATTTCATAAATAAATAAATTATTACATTAATTATTCATTTTATTTAAATTATTGTTTATTTAAAATATAAACTATTATATTTTATATTAAATTATTCAAAAATAAATTTAAATAAAAATTCATTTAATTTATTTACTGTTTTAAATTATTTCATCAAACATACAGTAGAAATACAACCATTATCTTTCTAATGATGTTCAATCATTATACATATTTATTAACTTTTTAATTATTTCTTCTTTATGATGAATAGTACTGATAAAATATTTTTTAGTTCTTCATGTTCAATAAATTCAATATCTTCTTTTATAAACACAAATATTTTGGTAATTTTGTTTTCTATTTCTTTCTTTTATTTTATTTCTTATTCTTCTTCCTGTTGATTTTTTAGAAAGAATAAATTATTTAATTTCAGTTCTTTCAATTTCCAAATCACAATAATTGATTTCTTCTATATACTTCATTCTTTTGTTTCTTTGAAATTTCTTTATTTTTATTTATTTGGTTATGCTTTTCTTGTTTAATATTTTGTTCTTTTTCTTCAGTAATACTCTGATAATCAATATCTCTTTTTTCAACTTCTTCTACATTAATTAATGTTAATAATAGTATCATTATCATCACCCTTACAATTCTATTTTAGCTTTGTGTATTATAATAACAAGATGAATCTTTTGACTCATTAAATTACATTGGAAATGAATATTTTCTAGTTATTCCATTAAAAATTTCCATTAATTTTTGTTGTTATTTATCTACTTTTATTTCCTTCTTTTCTTCATGAACTTCTTTATGAATATAACAATAACATTTAATTGGCACGATACAAACATGTCTCTAAATGTCTAATATTGGAAAAAACATTCTATATCATTTTATTCATTGTTTTATTATTTTATGAAAACCTTGATTGAAATTCAAAACAATATTAATTATTTAAATTTCTTTTTATTCTTTTTTAATATAATCAACACTATTTATTCATATATATTCTTTTCATTCTTCTGTGTCTTGTAACACAGATATAATAATAATAAATATATCTCATTTATCACTTTCTCATTATATTCATTTTATTTCTTTAGTTTCTGATTTTGCGGTATTATTTTCTTTAAAAACATTCTTCTTCATTTTGAATTTACAAAATGTAATTTTCAACCACTTATATTTCAAAGGATAAGTAATTTAATTTATTTAATATTCATTGATTGTTGTTAGTTGATAGTCATTTTAAATAATAATTAAACATGTCAATTATTTATCAATTTGAAGAATTGAAGTTATTTATTATTAAAAAAACATTTCATAATCATTTGAAATAAATAACTACAATTCTACATTTTTTAAATATTCCTCACATTATATTTTATTTAAATGAAAAACAACAAAATATTTTATCGAATGTTACATAAACATTATTGTTGTTTTTATTTATTTTTTACATAAAAATATATATTTTTGAAATAAAAGGAAATAGAAAATATTTAAAAATAAACGAATAAATTTATCGATAATTTAACATGACAATTTGTTTTTGTTTATTAGTTTGAAATACAAACATCATTAAATAAAAATAAATTTGTAATGTTATGATTGAATAAAAACGGTTAAATAATTTTACATAATTTTTAAAATATATTTATTATTATAAATTTTAATTTCCATTAAACAATTATTTTTTATTTTAT
>NW_001915058.1:0-31198 GCF_000208925.1 Entamoeba histolytica HM-1:IMSS
ATTACTCAGATAAAAATTATCCAAAGCGAAGAACAATGGAAGTTTGTTTTCAAGAGTCAAATGACATAAAAAGGAGTTAATTGATGTAGGATGCTCATGTTATTTGTGATCCATTAATTGAGGTAGAAGGTCGTGTCTATTCATTATATGCAATCTTTGATGGACACAGAGGACGTACAGCAGCACAGCATTGTGCTAAAATAGTTAAAGATAAAATTAAAGAAGTTTTACAAAGAAAAGATGAAGGGTTTGAAGAAATGATGCAAGATGCGATGTATGAAATGGATATGAGTTTAAAAGAAAATGGAATTGAATATTCAGGATGTTGTGCATTAATGTGTATTATTGAAATAAAAGACAAGAAGAGAATAATTCATATGGCAAATTGTGGAGATTCATGTGGAATTATTATAGGAACAAATGAAGTAATTCCAATGAGTGAAGAGCATAAAGCAACAAACGAAAATGAAGCAAAAAGAATTAAAGAAAGTGGAGGAATGATAATAAATGGAAGAGTCAGTGGAGATGTAGCAGTTACAAGAGGGTTAGGAGATCATCATTTAAAACAATGGGTTGTGTCAGAACCATTTGTTAAAGAAGTAGAATGGCAAGAGGATTACAAATATATTGTTCTTGGGTGTGATGGGTTATGGGACACACTCAATGGGAATCAAATTAAAGAAGTATTAGAATCAAATAATTGTGAATTTACATCATCAGCAAAATCATTAACACAATTAGCAATTGGAAAAGGATCAACAGATAACATCACTACAATTGTTCTGAAATTATAATTAATAAAATTTCATTTCATTTTTGGATTTGTTTTTAAAAAAGGTTTAATAAATAAAACTTAAAACCCTTAATGGGTATTTCCAAGTTGAAAACATATTTAAGTCCATACACGAGACGATTAAAGTTATTTTGGATAGCCGAAAAATATTTTTATCAAAAAAAGAGAGAGACAGTACTTATTGTTGATTCAAGTTCATTTATTTTTGATTTGTTATTACATTTTAATCATGATTTACAAGCAGTAGAAAAATTTCTTAAAGACTTAAAAGGAATTTGTGATGAACATTATATATCATTAATATTTGTAAGAGAAGGAATTAATCCATCTCGTAAAGCTACAGAATTAATTCGTCGAATTGAACAGTCTGTTACAACTAGAAATAATTTTTTTGAAAGTCCACATACAGTCAAACAAGCAAATATTCAAATTTGTATTCTTCATATTAGAACAGCATATCATCTTATTGTAAAAACAGGATTTCAACTTATTAGAGCATTTTCAGAAGCAGACCCATTTATTATTGCAAATTCTATTAAAAGAAAGGCTTATGCAATTATTTCTATGGATACTGATTTTTATCTTTCAAGTGCTTTGAATGTTATATTTCCATATCAATTTATTACTTCTATACTTCTTGCATGTTCAAGAAAGAAGTCATTAAATCAAATCACTTTTGATGGAATTTGTTGTGAAGACTGTAAAAGAAAAATAAATGTTTCAACCTCATTTATTCCATATTTTAGTTGTTTGTGTGGAAATGATTTTACTAAATCATTTAATCAAAAATTACTTAAAAAGTTAGGATTGTGCTTTAATTATAACACCATCATACCTACAGTTATTGATTTTATTCAATCATTTACAGGTGATGAAAATGATTTACATCATCACATTCTAAATTCATTAGACAACGATGAAGAAAAAGAACAATTTGAAAATGGAATATATCAAATAAATCGATTAACTCGATATATTCCAGAAAAACCAGTTATTATACCTGGAATAGACTTATATAATACTGAACATTCTTATTCAACTACATTAGGTGCATGGTCTATTGCAAGTAAACACAGTCCTTTATGTTATCCAAATTATCTTTCTCCTTTAAAAGCAACAAGGAAAATAAGAAAAATAATTTATAGTATATTTAAACCAAATAGTACTATTACTGAATATTATGATGATGGAGAAAAAAAACAACACACTGTACATAGTAAAAAATTAGATAATGGTGATATTTATTGGTGGTTAAAATCAATAGGATTTGAAGACTCTATTTTTGATTTTGTTAATTTATCAATGAACAATGAATTACCTTGGTGGAAAACAGTTTTTGCAATAGTAATGAAATATATATCAACAAATTGTCCTAACTTTAAACATTATAACTTTTTGTTGTATGAGTGGTATGTTATTTGTTGTGACTATCCAAATCTAAAACGTTTTTCAAACATAAAAATACCAGGTGATGATCATAGAGATCCTGTCCATTTGTTTAATTATTTCCATTCAGTATGTTTTGATTTCAATGAAGTTTTGATTGATTACGTTAATATATCTCCTGACTATCTCATCCCACTAACAGTTCCTTGTATCTATCAATTTGTAAACGAATTTACAATTCAGTCAAATGTTGATTCTAAGATTGATTTGTTAATTTCGGAAGATAATTTCTTTGCTAAATTATGTCAACTAGTTGGATTTTGTCATGAAACAGAACAATAAATATCTAAAACTAATTAAATGACTTTATTATTTGTTTTATATTTTAACAATATACTCCTATTGTTCTTAAATCTACCATAAAATTAGCCTTTAATTAAGATAATAATAATTAAAACACATTTAATGAGTTTTTTTTAGAAAATAATTGCGATTGAATGGAATTTAAAACTATTATAACGAATAATTATCATATTTTTTTTTGGTTAAATAAATTATTGTCAAGAAAACACTTAAACAAAATACTATTGAAAAAAGAATTGATGAACCAATCTCTCCTTATTGTTGTTATTGTTATTAGAATGATAGTAGTTTAACGGTGTTAGTAGTAATAGGGGATATAATTGGTTTAAATTTATAATGAAAAAGACTTATGTTATATTTTTATATATTAACACTAAATTAAATATTAATTAAAATATTTTATAACAAATTTTTTTATCAATTATTTACATACCCGTTTATATCTTTTCTTTTTTGAGTTGTTTGAAGGGGGGATTAGAAGGAGCAAACTACCACAACTTTTTTTGTTACTAAGAGAATGACTTAAATTAAAAAAAAATTATGATAATATAAAAAGAACAAATGATACAATAACAGTTGGATTTAAAATAAATCATAAACAACAAAGAAATAACAACAATGGTAATAAGAAGTTTTTTAAAATAAAACTGAAGAAAAAGAATAATAAATAATTATTAATTTATAGTAAAGATTTAAAAGTGATTTTTAAATAAAAACTCATGACAATAAAGGAATATATTAATATTCAAATTTTTTTTATTAGAAAAAATAAGAATAATGATGAATTTATTAATTTAAAGAAAGAAAAAAAATTAAAATTTGATAAAAAAGATAAAAAAACTAAATCAAAAATGGAAAGAGAAGAAAAATTAAAAATGGAAATCAAAAAGAGACTTTCTAAAACAACATATAAAATTCAAGGATATTGGGATGAATTAGAAATGGCGAAAGTAATAAGTGTATTAGAAACTGTTGATTCCCCTTTTTTAATTAATTATCGTAACTTTGTATATTCTCTAGAACCATTAAGTCAAGATAAAATACCATTTTTAATGAAAAAAGTAGCGAGAAAAGGAGAATTAACATTTGAATCAGACCCGATGCCATATACTTTAATGGATTTAATTAATGATGAAAAAGATAAAAAATTAAGTATGGATAAAGCTATGACAATTATTGCTCAAATATGGCTTGCTTTAAATTCATTACGTAATATTTCTGATTATATTCATGTCTTCTCTTTACATCCATCAAATATTATTTTAACAGTCATCCCAGAAAGTAATCCACCTATGTTTCAAGTTCAACTTACTAGGTATATTCCATTTATTTTTAAATCAACTCTTACTCTTGAAGAAAAAGAATATATTTCTCCTCAACAATTACATTATATTGAAAGAGAAACACAAAAGATAGATCCTCGTTGTGAAATATATACATTTGCCTCATTAATTTGTAAAATATTTACAAATCAACTTCCTTATAATCCTTCATTAAATATTCAACAATTAATAACATCTTATAGAAACATTAATAAAGTTATTCAAATACCACAAATGAATGAATTTCCTGAAGTTAAGACATTAGTAGAACATTTAATATTGCAAAATTCTAATTGGGAATATACATATACTGACCCTTTTCTTATTCAAGCAAGAAAATGTACATTTAATGAATTAAGAAGTAAAGCAGAAGATTATAGTGTTATTGATGAAATTGGTTCAGGAGCCTCTGCTTTTGTTTATCAAGCAATTCAAAAAACAAGAAGAGGAGAAAGAGTTGTAGCATTAAAAGAATTAAAAGTTGATAAAGAAATGTTAGAATTTATTCAAAATGAAGTTGAAATTATGAAATTATGTAAACATCCCAATATAGTTGAGTTATATGATAATTTTATTAATGACGGAAGTAGTCTTTTTAAAAAGAATGACAAAGGTAAATTTGCTGAAATTGTAATGGAATTTTGTGATGGAGGAACATTAAAATCTTTTAAAGAAAATGAATATCCTTTTGATCCATTTCCAGAGAATATGATATCACATACATTAGTTGGAATATTAAAAGGATTATATTATCTTCATACAGAACATCATATTATTCATCGTGATTTAAAACCAGAAAATGTCTTATTGAAAGTTGATCCAAATAATAGACACTTACCACTTGTTAAAATAGCTGATTTTGGTCTTTCTAGAGTTCTTGATAAACAAGAAATGGCAACAAGTTATGTTGGGACACCAGTTTTTATGGCACCTGAAGTATATTTAAGACAGTTATATAATTATAAATGTGACATTTGGTCATTAGGAGCAATGTATTATTATTTAAGAACTGGGATGTTTCCTCTTGGTGATTCAAGGTCACGCTTTGAAAATAATTTAAAGAAGAAAACAACTCCTCCTTATCAAGAAGTCTTTTGGGGAACAATCCCTCAAATTAAAGACTTCATTTCTCATTTAATAGTGTTTGATACGTCTAAAAGATATGGTTGGTCTTCAATTCACAAACACCCTTATATTAAGACATTATTTGGAAAAAATAACCAATTTTATTAATTTTGTTTTAGTCATTTTAATTTTAATGGTTATGATTTTTTATAATATTTTTTCTTAACTTATTAGAATTTATTTGTTTGTTTTTCTTCTCAAAAAAGATGTTTTTGTTCTCTTTTTCGAAATTAGTTCAATTCATTACTATTAATTTTTGTTAATCAAATAATCTTTAGTTCAAGAACTTGAAAGCCACTACCTTTATTCAATGAGCATTATTCCATTTCAATGGTGCTATATTCTTTTATTTTTGAGTATTGAGATAGTAGGAGAATATTGTGATTGGAATAAAAATGTGTTTGAAGAATGTAATACTTGTAGTCCATGTCAATTTAACTATAACAAAACAGGTGTTTTTATCATCCGTAATCGTGAAACAGAAACAATGAAATTTATTCAACCTCATGACACTTATTTCATTTTCAAAAACGTTTCTTTAAAAACTTTAGTAATTCAAAATCAAATTCAATCAACTTTTGACTTAAAAGAATTAAACACTTCATTCATTGTTCTTATTAATGATACAACAATTAATGGAGACTTATCAGTTGATAAGATTCTTTCTTTTCAACTCAATTTTTGTTCTCCACAAATTGAAATTCAGAAACAAAACCCTATTTCTACTTCCTTAAAAATTTCCAAAATTAGTTCTGATTATTTCATTTCCACTTGTTTTGCACCAAATCTTCTCCGAATTAATGAATTTATTTCTATACATATTGATAAGCTTTATAGTTCTTTTGGCTATTTATATTCAACATTAATCATCAATAATCCTATTTTTAATTCTCCTCAATATAAGTTTACATTAGTTAAACAAAATGATTTGTTTCATTATTATTTTTATGACCCTTCGGTCTTAACGATTTTAAAACAAGAAGTTGTTAATTCGACATTATTTACTACTTTATTTCTAAACCAAAATAATATAGATTTATATTTATTTATTTCTTCAATAAAAATTTATTATTCAATACCTTCTCTTTCTCTTCTTATTCATTCATATACAAACGCTCAATTTGATATTATAATAAATGAAACAATTGACTCATTAACATTTCATCACAATAATGATAATTTTACTTTTTACTCTCTTACTCAAGGATTTCTTCAATTCTATGAATCTGATGTACAAGATGGGATTATTTATACTATTAAGACATCTTCATCTTCTGGTATTCTTCATATAACTAATCTTCAGTCTCATATTGTCTTTGAAAATTTGGAAGAATCATTTCATTTTCAGTTAAATTCTTTTCAATATATTTTAAATGCTCAAAATGGTTGTCAATCATCAATTATTTCTTCTGATTTATTTCAATGTTTATCTGACATGAAATGTCCTAAACAAAAGTTTTTTGATGAAACAAAAAATATATGTCAAAATTGTTCTACGTATTGTAGTAATTGTATAAATTCAACATATTGTATTTATTGTGATGATGGTTACGTCAACCGAAATGGTATATGTTATGATAGAAGTGATATTTGTTCATCTAATTCTATGTCAAGTTGTTATTTTTGTGATACAAAAAACTCATATTTCATTGAGTCATGTAGAGATTGTTCTTCTCATTGTAAATTATGTCAAGAAAAAAAAGTTTGTCTTCAATGTGAAGACAATTATTATCTAAACCAAACTAGGCAATGTGTTAAAACTGATATTCATCAAGAGATTATGGTACAAGATCATATTATATCATGTATATCTGGTTATTATTTAAACAATAATCAATGTATTTCTTGTTCAGAATCTTATGGTTTAGGTTGTCAAATATGTGATTCATATCAATGTATTTCTTGTTCACCTACGACTGTATTTCTAAAAGGATATTGCATTATTCCAGAACATTGTAACAAAATTATTAATGGAGTTTGTGTAAGTTGTGAAGGATTATTTTATACTAATTTTACTTCTTGTATAGACTTTCATGAACCAATCGCTACACCAAGTCATTGTTTATTAATGCATTTAGGTCAATGTATTGTTTGTAATCAAAATTTTTTTAGATTACCTAATGGGACTTGTTCAGAATACCAACCTGACTATTGCGTTGAGCCAAGTCAACTTGGATGTTTTAGATGTGAAGATGGATTTTTTCTTGATTTAAAAGGATCTTGTTCACCTTGTATAGATAATTGTAGGTATTGTGCAAACTCAACATATTGTCTTCAATGTAAACCTCACCACTATCTTACAAATTCACACGAATGTCTTAATGCGTCTCAGTTAAATGATAATTGTGAATTAATTACAAGTTTTGGAAATGGGTGTGCTGTTTGTCAAAAAGGATATTATCGATATGGTCTTGATTGTGTTCCATGTAATAGTTCGTGTTTATCATGTCAAAACTTAGATTCATGCCTTGAATGTAAGGATGGTTATTTAATGAATAAAGACGCGAAGTGTGTTGCTTTAAATGAAACTATTGGTTGTATTAATATTACCTCAGAACATATTGGATGTGACAGATGTGCTGAAGGGTATTATTTAGAACAATATGAGTGTGTTGGGTGTCCATTTAATTGCAAAGAATGTTATAAAGAGAAATGTGCATTATGTTTTGGTAATGATATTGTTATTTCAGGAGTATGTTATCCAATGACAGCAGTCAATCATTGTATATCAGTTAATAATTCACAGTGTAGTCAATGTAGTATTGGTTATATTGTAAATTATAATGGAACACGATGTATATTAAAAATACAAATATCTGTTCATATTTTTTTCTTAGTAGCAATAGTTGTTACAATTATTTTTATTATTATGATTATATGTTATTTATTAAGAAAAATATACTTTCCTACAGAACAACAAAAATTTGCATGGAATGAATTTATATTTGATATAAGAAAGAAAAAATATAAGTTGCTAGAAAATTTTGGAGGTTTACTCATTAATACACAAAAGTTAATTTTTGATCAATTTAGAGAAGGAATTCCTGTTAATGTTTCATCAGAGAAAACATTTATAATAGCAAGCATAAGGAAAAATCCATTAAAAATTGATTTTATATTAAACCAAAAACCTCAAAGATATGAATTAACAGTAAGTCCAATTACTATAATATTAAAAAAGAATGAAGGATGTATTTTTACATTTAAAGTTAAACCAATGTGTTCTTGTACGATAAATGATCAATTTACTATATTATATGAAGATGTTAGAACAAATAAAATATTTAAAAAAAATATTAGTATTGAAGCACAAACAATTTTATCAACATTAATTGATTATGAAGAAATTACTCTTATAAATAAAATAGCACAAGGCTCATTTAGTATTGTATTCAAAGGAAAATTTAGAGGAAATACTGTTGCTATAAAAAGGATGAAAGATTTATGGAGAAAAGATGATTTTGAAGAATTTAGAAAAGAAATTGATTTATTAAGTAAATTCAAATGTCGTTATATTATTCAATTTCTAGGTGCTGTAATAAATAAAAATAATGTTAGTATTATTACAGAATATGCTCCTTATGGAAGTTGTGAACAAGTAATGATTAAATCAAATGAAAATCCTAATTTAATTCCAAACATTCAACTTAGAATAAAAATAAGTAAAGACATTTCAAAAGCAATTCAATATCTTCATTCTAATGGAATATTACATCGTGATATTAAATTAGCAAATGTATTAATTATTTCTTTAGAAGATGAAATGGAAATTAATGCTAAGCTTAGTGATTTTGGTTCATCTAGAAGTCTTAATTTTTTAGTAAAGAATATTACTTTTACTAAGGGAATAGGAAGTCCAATTTATATGGCTCCTGAAATATTACAAAGAAAAAATTATACAACCTCTGCTGATATTTATTCTCTTGCAATTTCTTTATTTGAAATTATTGAATGGAAAGAAGCTTATCCAGCAGATGACCCCAAATTTAAGTATCAATGGCAAATTGCTGAATATGTTTGTAAAGGGAATAGACCTAAAACAACAGGAATTTCATTAAAAATTAAATCGTTATTAGATTTAATGTGGTGCCAAAATCCTGAAAATAGAATACCCATTGATGTTGTTTTAAAACATCTTCAATTAATGTGAATATTTAATTTATTGTTTAATAGTATTATTTCATTTGACACTTTTCCAATTTCGAATATTCAACAAATTTTAATGCTATGGCTATTGTGTAATAACAATGTATATTATAAAGAAAAACACACAAGACATAGAAATCCAACAACATACAATTAAAAAAGAAATGTCAATAACAATAAATGGCAAAGAAATAATAATGGTAAACGATACACCAAGGAAAATGAGATTAGAAGACGAAAGACACAAAGAAAAACAAATAAAAAACAAGGTAAATACAATAACAATAAAGATTATACAAATAACAAATAAAAATGAATAACAATAAATGATATACAAGAAAGAATAAAAAGAATAACAAGTGAATGGAATGAAGGAGAATACGAAGAAATACTCAAGAATTATAAATGTAAAAAGGAAAAGAAGGTATGATATTCAACAAGAAATATATTCAATCAAAAAGAAAAAGATAACTGAAAGAATAAAGAAAAAAAATAATAAAGAAAGATAATTATTAGATACATCCACAATTGGATTTTATGATTATTGAGAAGTGATTATTTCATTTTCTTCAATATGCTCTATTGGTGTAATAGAGTTCATTTCTAACATGCTTGCATTAGATTGTTCTTCTTCTAATGTGCTGATGGAATTGAATATATAAAACATTAAGTCTTTCATATTTTTGATAATTATTGTTTGTAGGATTTTGGGGAAGTGTAATTGTAATTTTAGTGTTTTTAATCTTCTTACTGATTCTTTATGTATTAATCCATTTATTGATAATATTACAGATATTATTTCTACATATATTAATTCTCTATTGTTTCTTATTTTCTCTTGTAATTCTTTGTATTTATTTTATGAATATAATTTAATTCTAAATTATTATCTTGACATATAACAACATCTATAATATATCATTTCTTTTCTTTCATATTTTGATATTATATATCTGGTTTTCTAGCATGGAATGAATTATCACTAACCAATAAATCAATATTGTAAGTTATGACTATTTTATCATTATTAATACATTTTGGAGTATTATTAAAATCAATTGAATCAAATTCATTAAAATGGGTAATTAATAAGTGTTTAAATATTTGTTTAAACATAATCATGTTTTAATATTTGATTCTTTTTCATTACAAGACATCCTAACAAGATATGACTAATAGATGCTATTGTGTTAGGGCAATGTTTACAATATTTTAAAACATCATTTTGGAGTATTTTTGATTTAATACTTCATTTCATACTTACACCTTCTTGCATCTTTACTATTTGGAGGAATGCATTTCTTTTTATGTTTAATGACCTCCATGTGGCTACTGTTAATTTCTTATCATTGAAAGTGCCATTTGCACATCTTATATATTCACCACATTTCTTTTCTTTCCATTCATTTAAGTATATATCATTTAATTCATTATTTACAAATTCAAATACTTTTTACATTGTGCTTTCTTTCATTTAATTCTATTACATTCATTAATTCATTAAAATTAATATTCTTACAAAATGCTTTCTTCATTCTTTTAATTATTCAATTTGGATTTTCTTTTATTGTTTCTATCATTTCTCCTATTCTTGTGTTTGATATTTATATTTTAAATATATTCTTAATAATTCTTTAGCGCATTCATCTCTTGATGACATTAATCCTAATCCCATTTCATTTATTTTAACATATAATCTACTTTTTGGGATATTTCTACTGTATAATTGGAGTTGTATCAATGATTTTCTTATCTGTTTATCTATCTTCTCCAATTCTCCTAACTTCCATTTGACAATACAAAATCCATATCTTAATTTTGAGATTATATCACTATTAATCTTTCTTATTGTATTGAGAATGCTATATTTCATAGTATTTAATGATGATAAAATAGAAGATACATCATTTAATATTCTTGTACAGTATTTGTTGATATTTACTTTATCTCCTATTTTTATACCAAGACATTTATAAGGATTATCATTAGTTACTCTTGGTAGTTCAGCTAATTCTCCATTTATTTGACTATTAATATTATTCATTATCCCACTCTTTTCTACATTAATTTTTAATCATATTCAATTAAATATTTCTTTAGTTAATTTGTGTGATTTCCATTTCATCGAGGCTATTAGTCATTATCTTTAAATCGTCCATATATAATATGTGGTTTAACATGAATTGTTTTTCTTCTCCATTCATTTTAATATTTAATTTGCTTATTTGTTTATCTAAATGTTTAGATAATATATCAATAGATAATACAAATAAGAGTGGAGATAAACTGTCACCTTGTATTATTCCTCTTTCTACATTAACTATACTTACACTTTCTTGATTGTAATACAAGTTAAGATATGTATTATTTAATATGTATAATATACTATTAATTACTACAAGTGGGATATTAAAATAAATTAAACATTGTTTAATCCATTGGTGGTTAATACTATCATATGCTTTAGAGACGTCATAATATCTTTCTACCCACTTCCATTTAGTCTTTAATAATAATTGTTGGATTATAGTGTTGTATAATAATCATTCTTTTGATGCATATGTGTATTTCTTACATCCAATTTGATTTAATGAAAGTTGTTTTTCAATTGGATTTAACATCAATTTGCTTTCTATTTTCATCTTTAATATTGATGTATACACTTTTAACAGACAATTTAAACAAGTTATTGGTTTGTAATTCTGTGGGTCTAATTTATCTCCTTTCTTATATATTAATATTGTTCTTCCTTGAATAAAATGAATATGTATTTCATTAGGATTATTTAACCATTCATTAAATAATTTTAATAAATATTTCATTGGTTGTTCTAAATGTTTAATCCAAAATCCTTGTATTTTATCAATTTCATTTTACTTTCAAATTATCAATGAATTTAATAGCACAATCTAATTCATTGGGAGTGATTATTGCCATTCTATTATTAATTCTATTTTCATTTAATATTTCATATAAATTAATATTCAGGAAATCTATATTGGTATTAGTTTCATAGATTCATTTCCAGAAATTAATAGTGGAGATATTATCTGGATATTCATCTTCTTTAGATTTATTTAAATGTTGCCTTTTTCCATATTTCATCATTTTATAATTCAATCTTATTCTTTTCCAATTATTCTTTCTTGCTTCTATTTCTATTCTTTTCATCTTTTGGAGGTATTTATAATAGTTTATTTGTTCAATTGTTTTTATTTTAATATGGTATATATCATTTTTCTTAATATGTAATATTCTTTTTAATTTCATATATTGTTTATTATGGAGTAAATCTCTTATTCTACATATTTTTGATTGTAATATTCTTTCTATACTTTTCTTTCCACTTCTTTCTTGTTTATTTTTATTAATGATGTTAATAGTGGAAGATACTGATTTAATATAATGGTAGTAATAATCTAATGTATTGATTATTATTTCATTTTTATTAATAATATTAATTATTTGATGTATTTTCTTCTTATTGTAATAATAGTTAATAAATTGTACATCTTCTTGTTCTTTCATTTCTTCTTCTTTAAATATTTTCATTACCTCCTCTTCTTCTATTTCTTCTTTCTTGTTCATTTTAGTTATTATTTCTTTTAATTCATTATCTTTCCATTGATGTTTTATTATTTCTTCTTCCATTATTCTATTTATTTCTCTTTTAATTTCATTCTTTATTTTAAATGTCTTCTTTATTATTTCTTTATATTCATTAATATCATTTACTTTAATTCCAAATTCATGTATTAATCTTTCTATTATTTCTTCTTTAAGTTTGACCTCTTAATTTTCTTTCAAATAATTTCAAAACAAAACATTTATAAAGTGTTAAAATTTCTTCTTCTCTATCTATTTGCTTCATTTTTTGATTATCTGATTCTAATGTGGTGATCTTCTTATGCTGAATATCCATTTCTTCAATGGATTTCTGCGTTAACTTTCTTTTTTTTTTGGAAGATCATCTTCACACGATGATATTTCATCAGCTACTACCACATTGGTTGAGAGGTCATTTACTATTTGTGTTTCTGATGAGTCTGTTATATTGTCATTTACCTCATCTTTCTTCTTTTCTTCCTGTGTATTTTCATTTTCTAATTTAGATAATTTATCTTTCAAGAATATTAATTGTTGTGTTAAATTATTTACTTCAGACATTTTCCTTTCATATTCAGCAGGGAATTTAAATATTCTTTTATCACATTCTTATTTTGTGTTTAACTCATTCTTATGAATATTCTTTAATGCCATAATATCTTTAGTTAGTTTCTTAATGATTTATTCTTTTATTTGTATTTCCTTTTTCATTTCTTCTTTCTCTTTCATATCCTCCTCCACTTTTTTCTATTTCTTCTACTCTTTTCTCTTCTTCAATATCCTTCTTTTTTTATTAAAATCTTTATCATCGTCTTCTTCACTTTCAATACTCATTACATAGTTATTATATATTTTATTATCTTTAATCTCAATTGGGTTGTATTGGTTATTGTCTTCTTCCATCGTCATACTAATAGTCTCTTCTTCCATTCTGATTGTTTTGGTTTTTTCTCGTGCAAGAAAATACCATCTTCTCCATATTGTTGATGATGTATATTCTTTAATCTTAGTATTTTTAATTTCTTCTACTTCTTGTGGTGTAAGTATTTTAATTTCTTCTTCAATGAGTCTTTTCCATTATTCTTGGTTTTGTATTTTAATCATTTCTTTTCTTTTATTTCTATTTTGTTTCTTATTTTGATATTGTTTATATCTTCTTTGAGTGTTATTGTGATATTTATTTCTATTATATTGATATTGTTTATTTCTATTGAAATTTTTATTAAAGTATTTATGACGATGATTATGATTGAAGTGATGAGTGAAACGATTTGTATCATCTATGTTGTGATAATTATTGTTATAATTATTATTGTAATTATTATTGTAATTATTCATGTATATCTGTCCATACAGATAATACCTATTTTCACTCATTCTTCTATCATTTATATTTCTTGGATGATATGAATTTCTTCTTTTTTGATTATTTGTTTTTCTATATTTTTTGTGGTGTCTCCTGTAATGCATCTTTTTTTCATGGAACAAAGAAATAAAATACAAATAAGAAAGAATAGAATAAAAATGGATGAATGAAAATTAATTATTTTTGATTTTATGAAAATGATTGATTATATGAATAATATATTTTATATTCTTTTTTATTATGTATTGACACTTTTGATTATATGTTTGTATATTATTAATTCTTTAATTTATTCTTCTTTTCTTAGATTTCTTTTATTTCAGTGCATTCTAAAAATATTGTGTCTTTATTATTATTCTTTGAAAGTGAAAAATAATTTTGAAGTATAGAATTATCATATTTATGGAAATGTTGTTTTATTTAATCTTTCTGGTTTGTATTAATGTTTCATTTTATTTTTGATTATTATCGTTCCAGTATTTTCATCTTATCTTTATTCGTTTTGTTTTATAACATCCTTCTTTGATTAATTTAAATACCATAAATTAAAAGAAGAGAAGTTGTTGAATATAATGTAGAAATATTTCAATTGTGTTAATTCGTTCATTCATAATTCAAATAAAAGACATCAATAACCATTAATAATTAATCATATGAGCAATAACAACCCCAACACAATCAAAATGAAAGATAATATGAATTACTTATATAATATGTGCTATTTTCATAATACAAAATCACAAAAATAATTCAACACCATATAACACAAAATAATGAATAAAATCACTCAACAATTTTCATATTATATCATCTCAAAAAATGAAAATATGATTCATCATATTTCATTAATGAGACTCTTTTTGTTTCTTAAATTTTTCTGTTAATTTTTCTTAAATATTTCTAAAATCTGCGATGAAGTGACAAATAAAAATGAGAAAATTCATAAAAAACTAACAGAAAAAACTAAAACTCCTATTTGATAATACATGTCATCATCCAAAACAAAAGCATCTGCTCGTTTAATATTACATACGGATGTAATTATTTTACCTGATAATTTATGTGGAGTTATTGAATTTGAAGCAGTAAGAATGTGTGTAATTAAAAGTATAAAAATTACATTAACTGGACTTGTGTCAACTAATACAGACTCTAAATTTAATATTCCATTTCCACCGATTGTGGGAAGGGCTTATAGACCAAGTGTTGATAATTCTATGACAAGACACGTACAACCATTTTGGACATATACACAAGATATTGTTGGTGATTATCAAGTAATGGGAAATGTTTTTTACGAATATCATCCTGGTAAACATTTATTTCCATTTTGTATTCCTCTTAAGAATTTCCCACATTCTGTGAATGACCCTAGTTTATCTCAATCACTTTATTATACTGTTTCAGCAATAATTTCCATTAATTATCCAGAACTTGTAAGAACAAATGTTGTTCCTTATTACATTTTATTCAATAAAGAACCAAAATATGTCGTTGGACAACCAACAAAAATAACAGTTCCAACTAACAGTGATGTAGATATGGAATTAAATTTTAAAAGTACTTGTTTAAAAATTGGTGATGAACTTTCTTTTAGCTTTCATATATTAAATAAGTCCAAATATGATCTTGAACCATCTTTAAAACTATTAGTTGAATTTCAAAATTCAATTCCTATAGTATTAAAGAAATATAAATTGGAAACAATTCCTTCTAAAAATACATTTCTTTCTATTTTTAAAAAGAATATTTCTAATGAAGTGAATGAAACAATTCGTGAAGTTATACCACCTGGGTTATTCCCAACTTCAGATCATCCAAGTGCAACAGTAAAGTATAGCGTTTTATTATTAGTAAAAGTTGGACCAAAACAATATCAATTAATGTCTCCTATTATTATTTCACCTGAACCTCCATCTAATCCACAAGTTTTATTTGATGCCATAAATAAATACCCTGTTAATGTTATTGATAGAACAAATGATTTTAGAATTCCATTCCAAGGTGTTCATCCTCCTCCTCCATTAAATATTCCTTTTGCTAATGGAATTGAAGAAGTAAGTTTAAAAGATAGTACTTCTGACCATTTCTTTGTTGACCATATTAATCGTACAACTATGTTAACATTACAAGGAGGTGAACAACAACCACCATTCCCTTATCCAAATTGGAGAAGCGTTGTTCTTCCTCAAGGATATGTTATGTATTATTATCAAAATGAATGGTGTTTTATTAATCTCTTCAATAACCAAATTTCTTATGTTGACCCTCGTCCTCCTCAACAAAGAATACCGTTTTATGCTACTTCAAGTGAACCATTAGATATTATTATCAAAATTAACTCAGCACGTGGTATCCCATTAATTGAAGGAAAAGAACCAGTACTTTCATTCCTTGTTGATGATTATACAACAACAAATGATGCACAAGGGCAAAAACATTATGTTATTAAGAGTCAAACTCCATCTCTTGAACCACAATTACCAATTCATGAAATTACTTTAACTGGAAATACAAAGAATAGAATGAATGTTCTTATTAAAGTATTCCAATCACATACTTTTAATGAAACTGTATATGGATATGCTAATATTGAATTACAATATCTTCCAATGGGAGTAGAAATGACTGATTGGTTCCCATTAATTGGAAATGGAGTTGAGTCTCTAGGAATAGGGGAAATTAATGTCAGTGTTTGTATGAGAAATAAAATAAATCCACAAGAAATTCCAATTTGTGTAAATTGTGTAAGTTTATTAACAAAAATGTGGTATCCAACTGGAAAGAATATAACTGTAATAGAAAGAAATGAAGAGAAATATGGTTCAAAGTATCGTAAAACTAGACCATTTATTCAACAATTTGATTATGAGTATTATACCCCTTATGTTCTTCCTGATAAAATCACATATCTTCGTTTACTTCAACCAAATTAATTCTTTCTTTATTGTTCTTTTTGTTTTGGTAAGAGAACTTATTAATAATAAATTATGGAAGAAGAACCAAATCATGACCAATTTTTTGATAATAATAACACTATTAATCTTTTATTATTCAATTATCCTGAAGTTACTATCCCTCATCTTATGGATGAATTTTCTGAACAAGATGATATTATACTTCATCAGGGAATTTATGTTAATACAAATAATATTAAACAACAACAAAGAGACTACTTTTTCAAAAGGATTACTCAAAATAATGAATTATGTACAAAGCCAATGAAACGGTCTTTTGAAAATGAGATGTTCATTCAACCAATAACCTCTCCTTTTGAGTCAACTGAAGAACAAGAAAGTTTTATTAGTTCAAACTAATATTGTTATTTATTACAAAAAAAAGACAGGGTTTTTTTTAAAAAAGAAAAAATAAAAAAGAACTTGAAAATAATAAAAGAATAATCAAAAAAAATAATAAGAAAAATAAATGAAGGTATCAACACATGGAAATCGTACATCATTTGGAACACCTTTATTTCAACCAAATTTTAATGAGCAATCAAACCATTATGATTTTCAATCAGATGTACCTAGAATGTCTTTATTAGATGATATTGCAAGACAAAAACAAAGTGTATTAAGAACACCCCAGCCAAGAAAGTCATACTCTATAAAACAAAACGATTTTTTAAATACATTTAATTCTAATTCTACATTTGGTGCATTACCACAAAATATTAATGAAGAAGATTCTGTCATTCTTCGTGATTGTTCTATGAAACAAACACCAGAGATTCTTGAAGCAATTCAACCTTATGGTAAGGTTATTGGGATTGAAGATGCTGGAGAGTTTGGAGTAAAAATTAAATTTGTTTCAAGAGAAAGTGCAAGAGATTTATTATTAATGAGAAGAATAATTATTGACGGCAAGCCATGTGAAACTCTTGACATTCCAACTTTCATGAATCTTCAACGTATCAGCCAAGCATCAAAGACCAATCTTATTTTTATCCAATACCAATCATTTTTTGCTAAATTTGTTGAATTCTTAAGAGGATTGTGGAATTGAATAATAATTTTGAACTTTTTTATTTATTTTAATATTATATTTTGTAATATAAAACAAAATATATTTAACAACTCCAAAAAATTGAAAAAGTCTAAAAAAGGAATATCTAACAAATCACGTGACGACACATCACGGTTTTGTTTTTTTGATGGAAAAAATCATAAAAAACCAGCAAAAAAGATATTCAAATGAAGAAATTGTATGAAAAAAAAGAGATTGAAGACTATACATAATTTAGAATTCAAAGAATCAATGAACTTTAAAGTATTTTAAAGTGTTAAGTGTTTAAGATGAAAGCAAGTTCACCAAATCATAAAATTAAAGAGAATTATGAAGTAAAGAAGTCATACAAAGCAACTAATTATCAATGTGCTGTAGAAGGTATTCTTATTGCATTAATTGCACAACATTGTACTATAGAAATAAATAAGCCAAGTAAGAAATGTCTTGTTACTCAACAATTTATTAAAGTAATAAGAGTTAATTTTAGCCAAGGAGATTCTATTAATGTCTCTATATTTATTAATAATAGATGTAATGAAAGGAAAGAACATGAAATTAAAATGAACTCAAATGTAAGAACAGCTACTAGAAGAATACAAAGTTATAAACGTATTGAAACAATTCATTTATTAATTGATATATTAAGAGAATATGGATATCTCTTTAAGTCTAAATATGTTGAAGGGAAAAAAGGAGTTCTTAAATTAGAGAATGTTACAGCAATATACTATAATAATAAACTTCTTCTTAATATTAAAACAATATTTGAACGTGGAATAAAAATTATTAATTACTTATATCATAGAACTGCTTCTACCGGAATGGCTTTTCGACTTTCTTCTAAAAATGAATTTCTTTCTTCACTTCTTTATGGTACTTCAAATGAAGGAAATAATTAGTCTCTATTTCAACCTTGTTGTGAATAGAGTAAATTGTTCATTATTCTAATTTGAATTAATGTTATTTGGAGGTTCAAAAAGTCAAAAGTTTCCTATTAATACAATTGATGTTATTGTTAATACTTAAAATATTTTGTTTAATTGTTGCTATTTATAAAAAGTTGCTTTTGAAATGTAATTCTTCATACCAATTAATTGTTCTTTTATATTTTCTTTTACTACTATAAAAAGAATTAAAAAAATAGTTTTAATGAATTTTCTTCAATTCATTTATTCTTTTTGTGTTGTTTCAATGAATGAGTCAATTCTTTTACCATTACCACAAACAAATAATTTTCTAATTTTGTTTGTTTCTTCAACAGAAAGAATTAATGATTTAGAATCAACAGCTTTCTTTCCTGTTTCTGCAACAATGTCTACGTATTGATTTTTTCCTTCTCCTAATTTTTTTACTAATTTTTTATTAATTTGATAAACAGAAATGATTCCAGCTACACTCATAACACTTGGATAAGAAATACAATTATATCCTTTCTTGTATGACATAATATCTCTTGCAGTAATATCAGTATTACCAACTTGTTGCATTAACATTTTAAGTGCAGTAGTTTCTTCAAACATAGTTTCAGCTAAGAATCGTTTAATATTATCAGTAAGTAATTTATGTTGTGAAGTAAATGCAATTTGAATTAAATTAAAGACAAAACGTAATATAACTTTACAATGATAAACACTAGCTTCTTTAGCATAGAAACTTACATAATTCCATAATTTACTAGTATTACTTGATTTACTTTTCATTCTAATAACTGCAGTAAATAATTTATCAAAGAAATCTTGCATTTGTCCTTGTTTAGCTATTTCATCACTAGTTAATGGTTGGTTTGGAGTAGGCTCTTTTGGTGGATGTTGTCCAAGTACTCTTAAAATAGTAGCATACATATCTAAAATTGAATTTAATAATTTTGGTTCTATTTTTTCTTTCATATCACGAACAGAAGAAGAAATAGCTACATTAACAAATAATCGTTTATTATCTGAAAGTAATTCACATTGTTCTTTAACAGAATAAATATATTTAAGGCAATCAATCAAATGAGCAAATAATGTTTTATTATGATACTTTTTCATAGTTGGATCAGTTACAATCTTATTAACAATTTGTATAATATTATCAAGACTTCCTGATGATACTTCAAGTGACTCAAATTTTTCAGATGTACCTGTACAATTACTTCCAAGTTTATCATTAAGAAGACTTTGTTTTAATAATGTTTTAATTACACTAATTATTTCTTTCATAAACATTTCATTATCAGTATCTACAGCTTCTTTTAACATTGGTAAACAAATATCTGCAAAGAAATAATCACCAGTAAATCCTTTCCAAAAAGCATCATTACTTGTAATTCTTGCACACTCTTTAATTGCAAATCTTACTACTTGACAAATCATTTGAATAAATTCATCAGGAGTTCTTGAATTTATCATTAATTTAAATGAAGACAATGAATCACGAGAAGTAAGTTGTTCAAGTAATTGACAACGACAATCTTTTGTACACATAATTTTTTGAAGAACTAAATGGGCACAATAACTAGAATAATAATATTCTGTTTTGATAATTCTTTGAATAACATCTGTTGTACTAAATCGTTTTAATGTTTGTAAGTATCTCATTACTTGTACATCTCCCATTCCAATTATTTGTTGTAAACAGAACATAGCTAATGGTGCAATTTCTGGTACTTTCATTGCTTCAGGAATATCACTAAATAATTTTAATATATCACTATCTTTTTGTGACAACATTGTAACACTACTTTTAACAAGGTCTTTTAAATTTGATTCTTTAGATGTACTATTTGCAATGAGAGAAAGGTAATATGTCATATGAATCATTTCAATAGTATCTCCACATGGGATAAGTTGTTTCATTTGTTCTATTAAATCAAAGTGTAATTCAAAAACCTCATAACTTCCATATGCAACAAGTCTTGAAGCAGCATATAATGTTTCAAGTTTTTCATTCATGGAAAGTTCTTTATTTCCAATAATAAATTGTGCAATGGGAGTTTTACCATAATGAAGAAGTACTTCTTTACCAAATGAAGCTAATTTAGCAAGAGTAAATGGACAAATAGTTTGTAATGAAAATTTAAAGAACCAAATAATATTTGGTGAATTTAAACATTCTTTAAATATATCTCTAATTGTTCTTCCTTCTATACCTGTATCTAACACAACATTAAAGTCATTAACACTCATTGGGAAGAATAATAATTTATACATTGCATTAAATGCAGGTCGTTCATTTTTCACTGTATTAATGGCAATAGTAACATTTTCATCTTTCTTTGATGAACACTTATTAGGATTCTTTTCACTTAATCTAGCTGCTTCAACAATAACATCAAATATAGAAGAAGCCTTATTTGCTTTAAACAATAATTCATCTTTAGCTGTTTTTTCCTCTTTATTTTGAGCTTTTCTTGTAAGGATATTCATTAATGAAATACCAACTGCTTGTGCAACAAGAACGTCTTGTGGTTCATTAAATTGTTTCTCAGGAACAACAAAAGTATTTTCTAATTTAGATAATGCTAATGCACCTCTTAGCTCATCTTTAAATTTAGAATTAGCAATATAACTTTTACGAACTGGTTGTTTAGCACAATTAGAAATATTAAAACAATCAGTTGTTTGTGTAAATAAGTGCTCTTCATGAAATCCTTCATACTCAGCTGACATAATTTCTGTTAATTGTGCTACATCTGACTTTCTTTCTGTTGACATCTTTACCATTAATGCCGCTTCAATTTCTGATGCGTGTGGTGGAAGAAACCCTGCACTTGAAACTTCTTTAATCCATCGTTCTACAGCACTTCTATATGATTCATATGAATCAAAATCTGCAACACTTGGTTCAGATGGAATAAGAATTGAATCCCATGGGTCTTTAGTTAATGGGAGATTACTTGTAGATGGAACATAAAGCTCAGAACCAATAGGTTTTGGTAGTCTGTAATATGATGCAAAGGCATTTGTTTTATTTTTCCATTCTATCCAAGCAGCATCATATTCTTCAAATGTAGAATAATTATCAGGTTGTGGTCGAGATGGAATAGCTGATAAGTTATGTGGTACATTTTTAGCATCAACAATATAATTTATATCAACTATTTCCCCACTTGGTGTTATTATGTGTGGTTTGTTTTTGTTATTACTTGGTGTTGATTGTTGAATATCAGGAACTGAAAACCCTTTGTATTCTTTCAGACTTGGTGTTATATATTTTCTAACTGTTTCAAGTTCACCTGGTGTTTGTGTTGATGACATGAATCTGAAAATTAATTTTTAGTTTTTTTATATTCTTAAAATAATTTTAATGTTCTATTTTTATTAATAACAATATATAATTATCTTTTTTTTTGTTATTTTCTGACTTTAGCAACATTAGTCTCATTAATGAAATATGATGAATCATATTTTCATTTTTTGAGATGATATAATATGAAAATTGTTGAGTGATTTTATTCATTATTTTGTGTTATATGGTGTTGAATTATTTTTGTGATTTTGTATTATGAAAATAGCACATATTATATAAGTAATTCATATTATCTTTCATTTTGATTGTGTTGGGGTTGTTATTGCTCATATGATTAATTATTAATGGTTATTGATGTCTTTTATTTGAATTATGAATGAACGAATTAACACAATTGAAATATTTCTACATTATATTCAACAACTTCTCTTCTTTTAATTTATGGTATTTAAATTAATCAAAGAAGGATGTTATAAAACAAAACGAATAAAGATAAGATGAAAATACTGGAACGATAATAATCAAAAATAAAATGAAACATTAATACAAACCAGAAAGATTAAATAAAACAACATTTCCATAAATATGATAATTCTATACTTCAAAATTATTTTTCACTTTCAAAGAATAATAATAAAGACACAATATTTTTAGAATGCACTGAAATAAAAGAAATCTAAGAAAAGAAGAATAAATTAAAGAATTAATAATATACAAACATATAATCAAAAGTGTCAATACATAATAAAAAAGAATATAAAATATATTATTCATATAATCAATCATTTTCATAAAATCAAAAATAATTAATTTTCATTCATCCATTTTTATTCTATTCTTTCTTATTTGTATTTTATTTCTTTGTTCCATCTATTTCTTTCTAAAATGTTAATCTATTTCTTTTATTGTAATTTCTCTTATTTCTTCTTATGTTTTTTTTTCAAATGTTCCATCAATAATATTCTCCGTTTGACTCTTCTCGTATTCTTTCTTTTTATTTCTATTTTTGTTTTTTAGTATTAATTGAATATTGATATTAATTGACTCTTTCATGTAATTCATTTTAATTGTATTTATCTTATTCATTTATGTGTATTATTTGATTAAATGTTACACATTATTATCTATTGAGTATTTGACTCTATTTTAAATCTTAATTTATCAATGATTATTCCTTTCTTCCATTTATTGAAACTTCTTCTATTCTTTGTTTGATTGTTGGTTATTAAGAAATATATTTAATTTGATATATATAATATAATGATATGAATATTATTCATTTTTATTTTAATTCTTTGTCTTTCATTAATGAAAAATTTAAGTTATAAATAACATAACTTTATTTATTATTTAAATTTTTTTAAATAAAGGAAAAAAAAAACAAAATTTATTCTTCATTAATAAAACCAAAAAATATAATAACTCACCAAACTTAAAATTCAAAAGTATTTCAACAAAAATGAAAATAAATGCATTGCCAGTTCTTTTTCAAGGAGATTTATATATTGCCAGTCCTGTTAATTTAAAAGTACTCCGTGGATGTATTCAACAAAGTAATGGTGATGGAATTGCTTTACAAAAAATTGATAGAATGTCAGAACTAAGAGTTCAATGTGAAGACACTACTAATGGGTCATTAAATTTGTTATTAGAATATGATTGTTTGTTGGCTCATCTTTCACAAGCACTTTTAGGTGCTCCATTACCAATAGAATTTAAATGGAAAATTCCTATAACAAAAAAGAAAACAGGATTATTTTCTATTATTGAAACAACTGAAGTTACATTAGAAGAACAGAGTTCTTCTTCTATTAATTTTGAACGGGTTCATGTATTATTTAATGCTGGATTAATTACTTTTAGAAATGCCACTTCATTGGTTAGTTCTATTCCAACAGTTCCTGATTCAGTTAAGGTTTTTTCTAAAGCAGCTGGTATTTTTGTTGCTTGTATTGAATTAGCTGATAAATGTGGATTAAAAAAACAATCAAATGATGCAAGGTTATTAAGTACAATATCTCGTGGGTATGCACAACTAGCTATGTATGTAAAAGCTGTAAATAATAATAGTAGTGTAATGTTAAGATCTAAGATTGCTGGAGGTGCAGTAGATTTATTACGTGATGGAACTAAACTGTTGTATAATTTTGCACTTATAGTTGCTCATAATGCAGCAGCAACTGTAAGTGAAGAAAATTTAGAATATGGAGATGCATTATCACATTATAAAGAATGTTTAAAAATTATTCATGAATCAAATAACTCCAAATTTGAAATAATGGGAAAAGAGATAAAAAGTGTATTTGATTCATTAATGAAAGATAATAATGATATTTATATGAAACCTATTCCTGATGTAACTCCTGAAATACAAAGCCGTATTGTTGTTACTGACACTGCGTATGAGTTAAAAGACCAAGAATCCCCATTTAAATCTATTGTTCCATTTGCACTTAGAGGACCATTACAAAGATACCAAAGAGAGAGTGGAAAAATTGTTAGTGATACAAAAAATGATATTCCTCAATACACTGTTGATGGAGATAGAGTTATACAAAACATAAATTTGAGAGAACTTGAAAATGAAGTAGAAAATTTAAATGGAATACCAACAAGACTTAGAATTGTTCTATCAAGAATTAAAGGAAGTAATAATATTGAAGAGGTACTTAAACAATTAGAAGAAATGAATGAAAAGAATAAAAAACTTAGAAATGATATTGAAGAAATTAATGAAGAATTAAAAGAAGAATCTGAAGAAAATGATATGATGAGAAAAAAATACCAAGAAAGTTGGGATAGACAACCATCAAATATTGTTGGAAGAGAAATATATAATGAAGTTGAAAAAATTAGTAAAATTCTTGATTTTAATAAAAATTGTTATTTGGATGGTAAGTCTTTAATTCTTAAAAATGAATTAAAGATTAAAATATTAATGAAAGGAGAAGATGAATTAATAAATTCATTACCAAAAAATAATGGAAGTATTTTAAAAGAAATGGTTAGACAAATGACTGAATTATTTGAAAGTTGGAATGAAATTAAAGTTCAAAGAGAAGAAGCAATGAATCAAATTATTGAATTACAATCAAAACATCAAAAAACATTATTAGAAGAGATGAAACAAGCCAGTGATAAAAATATTTTTATTGATTCATTAATAAAAGAATTTGTAGTTCATACAAATGAAATTCAAAAAAATTTAAATCAACAAACAGAATTAATGAACCAAATTTATACTCTTCATAATGATATTCTTCAAATTACAACTTCTGTTAATGGCACTAAAACTTCTGTTTGTAATGAATATTCTGAAATTGGTGAAAAATATATTTCAAAATCTCTTCAAATCGTTGAAATTCTTGTTCAATTAGAAAGTTTAGAAGAAGATATTAACAAATTACAAAAAGATGTTAAAAAGTTTTGTGAAACAAGAAAACAAGAACTTCCTATTATTGAACAAAGGGCTAAAGAAAATATAAAAAAATTAGACAATGAAAGAAAGAATCAACAACCTTTACAATATTCACAAAATTCTTATTCTACTATTCCTCAACAATATCCTCCTTCTTTTAATCCTCCTCCTTTGCAAGAAAATAACACTTCAAAACCATATCCTTCTTCTTATTCTTCTTCTTATAGCCAAAATAAAAATACTACTCAATATCCTTCTTCTTATGTCACTTCCCAACAACAAAATAATCTAACACAATACCCTTCTTCTTATTCTCCTTCTAATCAATTAAATAATCAACCACCTTCTTATCCTTCTTCTTATACTGTTTCTAAATCAAATCAACCTGTAAACAGATATCCTACAACTCAAACATCTCCTCCTTCTATTTCAGTAAATTCATACCATCCAAGTTATACTACAACTAATCTTACACAACCACCACTATATTCACAAATTCCTCAATACCAAAATACACAATATAATTATTCAAATTCTACTATTCCTTTAGGAACTTTTCAACCACCAGTCCCTACATTATCTTCTCCAACATCAACCCTTCCACCTCCAACAACATCAACTACTTATCCACTATCAGCTCAAGAATTACCATTAAGTAGAGGAACTCAACCTTATCTCTCATCTTCAGTTGGAAGAGTTCAATATGGAACAGTACCTCCTCCTCTTTCTCCTTATGGAACTGTTCCAGCACCAGCAACACCATATCACTCTCCATATCCATATGGATATAATCCATTCTAATTTTATGTTTGTGTTGTTTTTAATTAAATAACATTCTTTAAATAAATTATGCTTTTTATTATTATTCATTTTTATAACACTTTTCCTTTTCTGAAGATATTATTTTGATTTAACTCTCATAAAATATTTTAATCACTTTATTTATCTTAAAAAATAAAAAGAAGTGATTTAAACTATCTTATGGCTTTAAAAAAAACTTTATCAAATTTTTTTTTGTTTCTTTTATCAGAGTTTTTTGTATTAAATACAAAATTAGTGATATATTCAAATGGGAAGGCATAATGATTGAAATAAATTTATTATCATTTATATTATTATTTTGAAGAAGTACTTCTTAAAAAAAAAACAAATAATTCAAAAAGATATTTTTTAAATTAAATAAAGTGTTTTAATTCAGTTTAAACTCATGGGGATATTCTTACTCTTAATGTAATAAAATAAAAAATACCTGAAATTAATTAAATTATGTTTGTATTATAAGAAGAGAATAATTTAATCTCTGTCTTCTACTTGTTCAATTCCACATTCTTTTAATAAAACAGAAACTTCACGATCTTTCATAACTTTAAAACTTGGTTTATTTTGATTATCTAATTTAAAAATACCAAATTCTAATTTAGATGGTACCATTGATGAACTTTCTACACTTTTACTAAAGATTTTAACTGCTAATTTTTTTGCTTCTTCTAATGTAATATCATCTTTATATTCTGCTTTCATAATTGATTCAGCTGCTTGATAATTAGCTCCAATAGCAGTAGCTTTCCATCCTCCATAATTTCCACTTGGATCACACATATATAATTGATATCCAAAATATCTATCCCATCCTGCATATAAGAACGAAACTCCATATGGTCTTAATCCACCATATTGAGTATAACTTTGTTTCATATCACAAATGCGTTGTACTAACATTTCTACTGGTATTTCTTCTCCATATGTAAATCTATGTTGTTGACATACATCTCTTAAATAATCTACTAATATATTTGTATCTGATGTAATTCCTGCTGCAGCACATGCAATATGTTCATCTAATTCATACATTTTATCTGCTCCTTTAGACCTATCAACTAATCGTGCAACTCTTTTCTTTTTAGCAGCAAGTAAAATTCCATCTGTAGCTAAAATACCAATTGCACTTGATGAATGACTAATAGCCTCCATTGCATATTCTACTTGATACAGTCTCCCTTCAGGGGAGAACATAGTAGTTCTACTATCATATCTTCTTGCCATAAAACCAATTATTTTTTTTTGTTTTAATTCTTTTTTTAATTTTTTCTCTTTTTGGTTTTGAAGTAAAAGGGTTTTAAAAGGGTTGAATAATTAAATGGAATAAATTAAAGAACAATTTCTTCTCTATCAAATGCTTCAATTCCATTGTCAGTCTGAATTAATACCTTCCAATCTGTTGTATAGCCAACAACCATTCCATTATATTCTTTATTAGCTAATGAAGACTTCTCAGAAACAAGTCTCAAAGTAACTTTTTTGCCATTTAAGAAATCAATAGATTTAAACTGATTTAATAAAACAGAATAACTTTGGCTAATTAATTCAAAGAATTTGTCTCTAAATGACGTCATTACTTCAACTTCATTTATTTTAGAAACATCTCCAATTTCACTAAGACTAATAGAATAGTCAAGATCCTTCTTATAAAAATTAATTCCAATTCCAATGTTAACTAAAAAACTATTATTTTTCCATTCTGCTTCAATTAATATTCCAAATAATTTTTTATTGTTAACATATCCATCATTTGGCCATTTTCCAAATACTTGAATCCCATATTTTTCTTTTAATACGGAACATAATGAAAGTAATGAAACTACTCCACTTCTTCTTAATTCTTCTTCAGTTTGAGTTTGAAACATAAAAGTAAATAAAATATCATGTTTATCACTTTGCCATACTCTATTTTCTCTTCCTCTTCCTTTAGTCTGATTATGAGTATAAACAATATAACCATTTTCATGTTTTTCATTTTCCCAAATTCTTTTTGCTTCATCCATCGTTGATTCACATGTTTCAATAAACACACAATTCATGACTTTATTATTATAATTTTTAAAGTTCAAAGATATCGTATTAGGGTTTATATGATAATCTTAATACAAAATTAAACAAATAATGAAATATCAATTATTATTTGGTTATAACTATGTAATTGAATAAGAAATATAATAAATAATAATACAACGAATGAAGTAAGATAATATGAAAGAATAATAACAAAAGAAATGATATAAATGATGTTATTAATAATAAAAGAAATTATACATAATAATATAATGATAATGATATATTCATTCAACATAAAATAAGACAAAAAGAAGAATGAAAAGATAACAATAATAAAACAAAAGAAAATGATTTATTCAAACAAAACAAGAAGAAAATCTAAATAATAAATAAAACAAAAAATTATTTATTTTAATAAAGTATGATGTGATTATATTCATTAATCAATAAATCAATAAATAAATAAATGACAATTCTATTAACACTAAATTATCTAATTTTTACTTTTTTTTTAAATTAATTAGACTAACCAAAATTTGTTTCAAAAACCTCTCAGTTTATTTCATTATTTGATATTTCTTTCTTATCAATTCCTTTTGAATCAGTAATAATTTTTTTCCTTAAAAGAATGAATATTACAACAAGTATTATCAGAAAACAAATTATAACAAGTAAACATCCAATCACTATTAATGTGATAACCGATTTAGATAAGGAATTATTTTCTACTGATAGTTCAATATCAATATGAATTATTTTATTAGAGTTATCAGATGAACCAATAAATAACATCAATGGGAATTGTTTAGATGATATATAAAGAGTTTTACCAAATTCTCCACATGAAGAATCAATTCCATCTTGAATGATATCAAAAGTATTCTTTTTATTTTGACTATCAAATTGAGTATTATTAATAATTTTAATTAATGGCTTTGTTGTTGTTATTACAGAACAAGTAGAAATTGTAACTGATGAATGCTTTGGAATATTAATAAACATTCCATACCCAATAATTTTAGTATTATTTTCTTTCCAAACACTTGGATAAGAATGAGAACAATCAACTGTAAATTCATATATTCCAGTATATTTAATTTCTATTGGATTATTACTTTGTGTATTAGAATTTATTGTTGATTTTGTTGCAATAAATACAAATTCACCAGTTAAATTAGGAATGAAAGAACCTACTTGAATTTGATATAGTAAACCTTCTGTTGCATTAAATTGAATATATGAACCACCGTTTTTAGTGGGTACGAAAATTAGCAAAGAAATAATGCATCTAAATAATTTACAAAAAAGAAAAAAGATGCAAAAAAATTTGCATCCATAGAATATTCCATTTATTATATTTTGCTCCTAAAAAAAATAAAAAAATAAAAAAATAAAAAGTATGATAAATACAGAATATATAAATATTTATGTTTATATTTTATATTCGTTTGTATTCATTTTGTATGAAATATTAATGAAATAAATGATTTGATGAACTATATTTAATTATTTTTATTCTTTTTATTCTTTTATTTATATGTTATTTATCTATCGTATTTTTATATATTTATTTTTATATTTATTTCTCTGTTTATATTATTTATATCATCTGTTTATCTATATATTATTATATTATTCTTATTTTATGTTTTTTATGTTTATATTATTTAGATTTTCTTATTGTTATTCTTTTCTATTTAAATGTATTTTATTATTTGAATATTCATCTTTATCATTTTTATATTATTATCATTTATATCTATTTTCATTTTATATTTATTCTCTTTTGATTTATATTAATATTAAATTTATCTTTTATACTTTGATTTTATTATTATATCATTTATTATCATTTCTCATTTTATTTATCATTTATTCTTATTATTCTTTTGTTTTTTTCTATATTCTATATCATATATTCATATCATTTTCATTTATATTTTATCACTTATTATATGTTATAATAACATAACACATATTATTGAATATATAATAAACATCATGATGAAGTTATACATATAAACAATAACATAAAAAAGAGTAAAATATTTTTCATTAATAAAATATTGTTAATCATTTTACACAATTAAATTAGACACTTTTATTGAATATTTATAATTTTTACAATAAAAATACACTATTTATTTCTTCTTTTCTTCTCTTTTATTACATCTTTGTGATTTATTATTTTTATATTCTTCTTCTACTTTATTTTTATTCTTTTATATCTTTCTCTTCTTTTTATATTATTTGTTTTTCGTTGTTTTTCTATTTCTTTCTTCTATTATTTATCAATTTTATATTCATTTATTCTTTTTATTTCTTTTTTATTAATTCTTGAGTATTGTATATTTCTTTATTATTTCATTTATGTATTATCAAAATATATGTTTTATTGATTTTATGTTGAATAAAATATTGAATAAATCAATATTTTCATTCTTAATTATTCATTCTTTATTCTGAAATGTTGTGTATGTTTATTATATTAAATGAATATGATGAATGAATATCAATATTATTGTTTATTTGATTTTAAAAAATAATAAATGAATATAAAATAATGAAATAATGAAGACAATGAAATGATAATGAAATAA
>NW_001915057.1:0-31234 GCF_000208925.1 Entamoeba histolytica HM-1:IMSS
TAATAAGTTCAATATTGTCTTAATATTTTTTTGATTAATAAAAATTTTTATTAATACATTTAAATAAATAAAATTTATTACAACTACAATGTTATTAACAAATAAATTTATATAATATTCAAGTAAATTATATTAATTATTGAATATTATCATTACATTTTATTTTATTAATTCTTTTATAAATTCTTTTATGATTCATTAAATTAACATAACAGTTATTGAATGTTCATTAGTGTTATAAGAAAGTTTAACAAATTAGTAATAAAGAATTTAACAAATAATTTAATAGTTTAATTAAAATAAGATTAACTTATTAATACAAATCAATTAATTAAATGTTAACGGAATTTGCTTCGGTTGTTCCTGGATCATGAGAGTCAAATCCAATCATTTTGTCTTCTTCTAGTAGTTCTAAAGTATACTTTTTGAAACTATAATTAATTTATTAATATAAATACAAATATTTTATATATTCATTCAACTATTATCTTTATTTATTTTCTTTATATATTTGTTATGTTATTACAACAACATCAAACAAAAAAGATGCAATACAGGAGACACCACAAAAAATACAGAAAAACAAATAATCAAAAAATAAGACTTTCACATCATCAAAGAAATATAAATGATAGAAGAATGAGTGAAAATAGATATTATCTGTATGGACAGAGATGCATGAATAATTACAATAATAATTACAATAATAATTATAACCATAACTATCACAACATTGATGATATAAATCATTTCACTCATCACTTCATTCATAATCATCGTCATAAACACTTTGATAATAATAACAACTTCAATAGAAATAAACAATACTATCATAATAGAAATAAATACCATAATAACACTCAAAGAAGATATAAACAATATCAAAATAAGAAACAAAACAGAAATCAAAGAAAAGAAATGATTGAAATACAAAATCAAGAATATTGGAAAAGACTCTTTGAAGAAGAAATTAAAATACTTACACCACAAGAAGTAGAAGAAATTAAAAATACCAAGATTAAAGAATATACATCATCAACAATATGGAGAAGATTGTATTTTCTTGCACGAGAAAAAACCAAAACAATCAGAAAGGAAGAAGAAACTATTAGTATGACGATGGAAGAAGACAATAATCAATACAAAGTAATTGAGATTAAAGACAATAAAATATATAATAACTATGTAATGAGTATTGAAAATGAAGAAGACAATGATAAAGAGTTTAATAAAAAGAAAAGAATATTAATGAAGAGAAAGAATAAATGAAAAAGGAATTACAAATAAAAGACCAAACCATAAAAAAACTAACTAAGGATATTATGGCATTAAAGAAGAAGCATGAGAAGGAGATAAACACAAAACAATGAGTGCGATAAAAAAATATTCAAATTCCATGCTGAATCTGAAAGAAAAATGTTTGAAGTAAACAATTTAACACAACAATTGCTCTTCCTGAAAGATAAATTATCTAAATTAGAAAATAAAAATACACAAGAAGAAAAGAAGAAAGATGAGGTAACTTACAATATAACAGACTCATCTGAAACACAAATTGTGAATGATCTCACCCCAATGTAGTAGTAGCTGATGAAATATCATCATGTGAAGATGATCTTCCAAAAAAAAAAAGAAAGTTAACGCAGAAATCCATTGAAGAAATGGATATTCAGCATAAGAAGATCACCACATTAGAATCAGATAATCAAAAAAAAAACAATGGAAGCAAACAGATAGAGAAGAAGAAATTTTAACATTCTATAAATGTTTTGTTTTGAAATTATTTGAAAGAAAATTAAGATGTCAACTTAAAGAAGAAATAATAGAAAGGTTAATACATGAATTTGGAATTAAAATAAATGATATTAATGAATATAAAGAAATATTAAAGAAGACATTTAAAATAAAGAATGAAAATAAAAGAGAAATCAATAGAATAATGGAGGAAGAAATAATAAAACATCAATTGAAAGATAATGAATTAAAAGAAATAATAACTAGAATGAACAAGAAAGAAGAAATAGAAGAAGAGGAAATAATGAAAATAATTAAAGAAGAAGAAATGAAAGAACAAGAAGAAGTACAATTTATTAACTATTAATATAATAATAAGAAAGTACATCAAATAATTAATATTATTAATAAAAATGAAATAATAATCAATACATTAGATGAATATTATCATTATATTAAATCTGTAGCTTCCACTATTAACATAATTAATAAAAATAAACAAGAAAGAAATGGAAAGAGAAGTATAGAAAGGATATTACAATCAAAAATATGTAGATTAAGAGATTTACTTAATAATAAACAATATATGAAATTAAAAAGAATATGACATATTAAGAAATATGATATATATCATATTAAAATAAAAACAATTGAACAAATAAACTATTATAAATACCTCCGAAAGATGAAAAGAATAGAAATAGAAACAAGAAAGAATAAATTGAAAAAGAATAAGATGCAAATATAAAATGATGAAATATGGAAAAATGCAACATCTAAATAAATCTAAAGAAGATGAATATCCAGATAATATCTCCACTATTAATTTCTGGAAAGGAATCTATGAAACTAACACTAATATAGATTTCCTGAATATTAATTTATATGAAATATTAAATGAAAATAGAATTAATAATAGAATGTCAATAATCACTCCCAATGAACTAGACTGTGATACTAAATTCGTTGATAAATTTGAAATTAAATTGAAAATGATAAAATACAAGGATTTTGGATTAAATATTTAGAACAACCAAAGAAATATTTATTAAAATTATTTAATGAATGGTTAAACAATCCTAATGAAATACCTCTCCATTTTATTCAAGGAAGGACAATATTAATATATAAGAAATGAAATAAATTAGACCCACAGAATTACAGACCAATAATTTGTTTAAATTGTCTGTTAAAAGTGTATACATCAATATTAAAGATGAAAATAGAAAGCCAATTGATGTTAAATCCAATTGAAAAACAACTTTCATTAAATCAAATTGGATGTAAGAAATATACATATGCATCAAAAGAAGGATTATTATATAACACTATAATCATTCAATTATTAATAAATAATAAATGGAAGTGGTAGAAACATACTATGACGTCTCCAAAGCATATGATAGCATTAATCATCAATTGATTAAACATTGTTTAATTTATTTTAATATCCCACTTGTAGTAATTAATAATATATTATATATATTAAATAATACACAACTTAATTTATATTATAATCAAGAAAGTGTAGGTATGATTAATGTAGAAAGAGGAATAATACAAGGTGACAGCCTATCTCCACTCTTATTTGTATTATCTATTGACATATTATCTAAACAATTAGATAAACAAATTAACAAATTAAATATTAAAATGAATGGAGAAGAAAAACAAGTCAAGTTAAATCACATATTGTATATGGACGATTTAAAGATAATGACTAATAGCCTCGATGAAATGGAAAAAGCCCACAAATTAACAAAAGAAATATTTAATGGAATAGGATTAAAAATTAATGTAGAAAAGAGTGGGATAATGAATAATATTAATATTCAAATAAATGGTGAATTAGCTGAATTACCAAGAGTAACTAATGACAATCATTATAAATATCTTGTGATTGAAATAGGAAATAAAGTAAATATTAACAACCAAGAAAATAGTTTAAGACAAAAAAATATCAAAAAAAAATAAGAGTTGAAGGAATTTTTACATTATTTTAAACAAGAATATAACCATTCAATGTTTGAATTAAAAGAATGGTTTTGAATAAGCTTTACTAATTGAACTTGAAGAAATGGGATAGCTGTTACAGTTCTTTTTCAATATTTAACAATATGAAATATAAAACCCAATTTTATTCTTCAATATAAAAAATAACTCGAATAAAACAAAAATGAGTTGTTAAAACTAATAAAATAACTTTTCACAACCAAAGAAACAGTCATCTCCTAAGATAGCGTTCTTTGGCAATGACCCAAGAGATACAAGAGAAGAGCAATTTGTAAAACAGTCATTTCCAAGAGAGGTAGTTAAGGAGGGGATTTGAATCGATTGTAACTTAACACAGTTACAAAAACTTCTATTTCCAATAGAAATAACAGACAAAGGAAGAGTAATTGTTTGTAAAGAAATACAATTAGAAAAACAAAAATCAGGAATTTTTTGAATTGGAGAATAGAAAGATACTTCTGAAAGTCGTAAACAATTATTAAAACAACCAACTTCTATTTTTGTTATTGTAGATGGAATATTAATTGATTGAAGTGTTGCACAGTCTTTAAATGATTGGTCAGATAACTTCAAGACTCCTTGAGGTAAATCAATTGATGTTAAAGAAGAACATCCACTAAAACATTGATATGGAATTACTTTTAATGAAGAAGGAAGACTTACAGCACTTAAAGAAGAACAACGGTAGAAACAATAATCTCCTAATCGAGTTAATGAAGAAGGAATGTTAATCTCTTTTAATGAAATACATCCACAAAAACAACCATTTTCAATCACCTTAATTGTAGATGGGAGAGAAATTGATGTGACTAATAAACATCCTTCAAAACAATAATTGTCTAAACGGTCAATAAACTTTTTAATACTTATTGACCTCAGAGAATGTTCATCTTGAAAACATTTATTTCCAAAGGATTTGACCTCAGTTGGTACTTCAAATGAAGTCTGATTCATATCAAATGCAACTGGGATTTTATTGATTGAATTAATAGTAGAAGGCAATTCACAACCTACAAGTTTCATTTTATTGAAAAAAAGATGTTTTCCAACAATCCAATAAGGAGCAGGGACATTAATTTCTTCTAAAGAAGAACAACCATAAAATTGTTGTCTATTGAATGAAGTTAAATTTGAAGGTATTGATAATGATTTAAGAGAAGAACAATTACAAAAGCATTGAATCCCAAAATAAGTTATTGAAGAAGGAATAGCTAATGAAGTCAAATTAACGCAAAAATCAAAACAATAATCACCAATTGAAAGTAACATTTCTGGTAATTGAATTGAATTTAAAGAGGAACATCCGGAGAAACAATTATATCCAATATGTTTTAAGGATTGAGGGAGTTTTATTTTTTTAAGGGATATGCACTTATGAAAAGTATAATTACAGAGTCTTGTTATTGAAGAAGAAAGAACAATTGAAGTTAATGAAGTACAATTCATAAATGATTTATCTCCAATTTCAACAATCGAATAAGGAACTTCGAAAATTGATAAAGAAGGACTATTACAATAACACTCTTTACCAATTTTCTTAACTTGAGATGGTAGAATATCTCCAAATTTCTTTTTATCTTCTTTTGAATAATAAATAAATTTACATGTATTTCCTTTTTTTATTTCTTTCAAACTCCTTTGATATGAAATTCTACAGTAAAAACAAATCTTCAAAGAAGATAAAGACTCATAGAAAGTGTCTTGTAAAGAAAATAAGTTATAAGTGTTTATGTTAGGAAAGAATTTTATTGTTTCATCATTTAATGGTATTGGATTTGATTTAAAATATTCAAGTAAATGTTGAAACTTCTTTGAAGAAAGAATAATATTTTTATAATCATCTATGGTTTCAAAATATAGAGCGACTTGTTGAATTGAATCAATATTTAAAGTGTGTTTCATAGAAATGAAATTTATAGATCTAGTTAAAACAATACTAGAAGAAAGAAAAGCAAGGACAAAGGAAACAATTTGACATGAGGTTTTTTAAGATGATAAATTCCAAGGAGAGAAAGTCATGTTATTTTTAATGTAGAATCTGAAAATAAAATTCTTCAAATAAAGAAATTCTTCCACCTCCTTCTTCATTCATATTATATTGAAATTTTAATAGTTTTTTTTTGATATATTAATTTTAATAAATAAATTTAATTATTCATAACAATTATTCATTCAATTCTTCATTAATTTGATTTGGGGTTGTCTGATTTTGTTTCTTTTTACCTTTAACTTTTGACTTTCTAAAAGGTAATGAATATGGGTGTGTTTCAATAATAATTCGTTCTTTTTCTTTACTTGTCCTAAAATCAACACTATTGGGTTGTTCAATTTTTGTCATTCTTACAGTATTAATTTCAAGTGGACTTGGAATAGATTGTTCTGCTGGAATAAGCATATTTAATGAACACCGATCAAGTACTTGAAAGGGGGCTAAAGAGTCTACACTAAGTTGTTTAGTAACAATACCAATAACATTAATTTTTTTATCACAAATTCTAATTAATAACTTGTTTTTACATTTTTCAGAATGAACAGGGAGTGTTGATGCACATTTATCATTTGGCCTAAATGAAAACGTTAGTTTTTGTGTTGTTCCTTGAAAATAATTTTTTATAACTGTTTCTCCTCCAAAACAATCAAGCAGTGGTTTTACTTTTTCTTCAAATGGAGCATTTGGATTTTTAACAAATCCAGGAAATTGAATAACAGAAAACTCAGGTAATTGTTCTTCCATTAAATAATAAAATTATTAAGATATATTTTTGTCAGTTTTATTTTCTTACTACCAAGACTTTTTTAAAAAAAGAATCAATTCATAGTTGGGAAATACATGTTCATTGAATTTGAATAAACTTTGTTAACAAATTCAAATAAAGAAATATGTTTGATACTTGACATGATTATTGCAATATCAATAATGTTAGATGGTTCATTTCTTCTTTGAACATATTTATTTCTTTGATATTTCTCTACTTTGACTCCAAAATCTTTCTCTTTCAAATACTTAAATCCTGCAGATGTTTTTTTAATTCCACAATAAGGACAATCAGTTTCAATATGAAGACGTTCAATTGGTATTTGTTTCATAACATTTAATAACTCAATTGATTGTAAGGAATTTCCTGTAACACCAATATCCCATCCCTCATTTAGTATTTGATTCATTTCTTCTTCTGTTCCATCAAAACAATGAACAACTCCTTTACAGCCATTATATCCTAATTCTTTATTTAATTGACATAAATCTGACCAAGATTTTCTACAATGAAAGAAGAAAGGCAAATAAGGATATTTTTGATGAAGAATGCTTAATGTACGATATCCACTAAGTTGAGTTTCTTTATCAGAAAATTGAAGTCTTTCATAATCTAATCCAATTTCTCCTATAGCCACAACTTTATCAATATTTTTTTCACATAATAAAAGTAGTTCATCTAAATATCCTTCTTGTTTTAACTCATTTGTACGAGTTGGATGAACACCAATTGTAGTAACCAATTTAATGTTAGTTAAATTTTGGTACTTATTAATGATTTCAATAGCTTTCTTAAAATCGTTAAGACAACCTGATGTAATAATAATATGACTTAATCCATTTCTTTCAGCACGTTGAAGTACAACATCGATATCCTCTTCATGGTAGTGTTTTCCATGATAATTACCAAAATAATTGTCATCAGTCAAATTTGCACCAATATCAATAAATTGTTGTGCCATTAAGTTAATATTTCTTTTCTTTTTTTTTTATTCAAGTTTTAATAGAACTATTATATAATTAAAAACAGAACTAAATATTTGTTATTCTAATTCTATGAGTATTAGTGATTTAAAAATTTGGATTTCATTGTATTATAAGAATATTTTAATGCTAGTTGGTCCAGAATTAATTATTACACCATTAGCATTAAAATATGCAACAACGTATTATGGGTGTTTTCTTATTTTTATTGCTTTATTAATAAGTTTTCTCACAGTATGGTTAACTTATAAACTTAATTTAAAAGCACAATTTGATAGTATTTATGAAATTGCATGGAGATTTGGAGGTAATTCATTACGTACATTTACTAAGGTAGTACAACTAATTTATAATTTAGTTCAAGTGTCAATATATGTAACGTTAATTTCTGCATTACTTGAATTTTTATTAAACCATGCTCGTGGAGAAGCTCATGGACTTCTTATGACATCAAATGAAATTCTTAAAATAAGTATTCATTTCATAGTATTTCTTCTTTCTATTCTCTCATTTTCTCCATTAATATCTAAACTCTCAGTTCATTCTCGAGTATTATCTGTTATTGCATATATTTTATTATTAATATCTTCTATTGCACATTTTATTCATTTTAAATTAAACCCAAATTATGAAAGTATTAAAGAAAATTTAAAAGTACCAAATTATACATTTGGTGATGGATTTTCTATTTTCCCTTATTTTATTTGTATTTTCGCTACTCATAATAATCTCCCATTAGTTTCTCCTTCAATTAATGCATCAACAAATGTTAAATTTAGTGCTTTACTAGCTGCTTTATTAACAATTGGAGTTTATGCAATTTTATATGGTAATTTTGTTTATAACACATTGTTTTCAGAAACACATGCTATTCCATTATTATTTTATCCATCAGATTTTTATGATACAAATAACATTCTCTTCACTATTGATGTTTTTGTTGCATGTCTATTTATTTCAACTTTCTTTTTAGCAGTCCCATCATTGTTTACTTTTATTCATGACCTTATAGATGAACAATTTTTCAGTGAATGGCAACCATCATTAATTAGAAGAGCTGTAATTTGTTTAATATTTACTTCCTTTGCTGGAATGCTTTCAGCATTATTTTGGATGGATGATATTCAAATTGCTTTTAATGGAGCAGTTTGTGGAGTTATAATGATTTATTTCATCCCAGGTATTGTTTCTTTTGTTTATGGTGGTAAAATCAAAATTATTTCTTTAATTGTTGTTGTATTAGGTATTATATGGTTTGCTATTGGTATTGTTTATGTTGCACTTAGTTTAGTTCTTGGAGTGTCTGATACTATAGCCAACGCACGTTTATAATGTTACTCTAGAATTAGTACTAAATCCAAATTATCGAAAGAGAAATGGTTTTAATTATAATTCATTTTTGTTTTGTTTATTCCGCTTTTCTTCTATTTTTTAAATTTTTACCTTCCAAATAGACAATGTCTAAATAGGATTTAAGTCTTATCCAAACAAATAAGGTATTATATATTTTGTTATTAAATCGAATTAATATTTCAAGTCATTTGAAATATTCTATTTAAAATTGTTTTTTATTCATAAAATAATTGTTACAGAGTTATTGTATTTGAATATTCAATGAATTTAATTTCTTTTCTGATTAAGAAGGAACAAAAACTTTAAAAGGCATACGAATAAATTTTGTTTATTTTTTCTTAGAAAATAAGTATATTTGTTATGTTGTTTTTCTATCTTATGTATCAATGATAAAATGAATAGATTAAAGTGAGTTTGGACCATATTAGCAACTGAAGAATGGCACAACAATGTACCATGAGTTATGAAAGAAGTACAAAAGAATTTGTTCTTATTATATTTTCATTTAATGGATTTCTTTCAAAAAAGGAAATTCTTGACGTTTGAAATTTATGAAACAATAGATATAGATTATCAACAACATTAATGACGGAAAGAAAAACAAAAGGATAATAATCAAAAAAAAAGTAAAATGTCGTTGTGTTATTTTATTTATTCATTTCAACATTTTTTCCTATTTTTAATTTGTTTTTATTGAGTTTTGAATGCTTATGTCCTGAAATAACTTTTTTCAAAGATATTTCATCAACTTTTATTTTCATTTTTATTGTTTATGACAGAAAACAAAGACAAAATATGTTTATATTGTAGTCAAGTTGTTTCATTTTCTTTTTGTCAAATAGCATTATCGTTATCCATACAATTAAACCTTCATTATTATTTAAAAAGATTTGACTCTGCATTACAAAGAATATTAATTTCTACACTATTTTGTTGTTTAATAAATACAATGGATGATTTAATATTCAAAGGTATATTGACTATTTATTGGAAAACCATTATAATACAAGTTTTAATAGCTTCAGTATTACAAATAGAATCATTTACAAAATGGCTTCAAAATACACCTATCATTACCGATATATTTAGTATTATATCTTCATTAGAAATAGCTACATGTTTAGTATCAAAATATATACTAAGAATAAGAGATGGACAATGTACAATTATTTGTTTTTTGAATGCTCTTTTTGCAAGCTATGGAACAGGTGCATATTTAACAATACTTAAACTTATATTTGGTGTTCCACTTCCAAAAAAAGGAGGAAGGATGATACCATCTGATTTTATAAACGGTCTTTTGTTTTTAATTATATTTCATAGTGTATATTCATGGACTTCTTCATTTTTTGTAGAGATACTTACTATTCTTTTTGCTATTGAAAAGGCAGCAAACAGTATCATTTTACGGCATTATGGCTTTTCTATAATAGATTCTTTTTTGTAAAAATTTTTATTTTTAAAAACTAAAAAATTTAATATAACTAAGATGAACAACGAAAAAACACCTTATTATATTGATTACGATGATTATTCATTTCAAAATAAAGAAAAAATAATATTTGACACATCAGTTATGGAACAATATATGAGCATGAGTCTGTCAAAATCTTTTGAAGATCAACATAATCAATTAGAATTACCACCATTGACATTTTGTTATTTATTAAAACCAGGTGAGGATGTTATCAAAGTAGATGGATTAGAAATTAATCAAATGGGAGACCCTGGATTAAAATTTCAAGAATATATCCTCCAACATATAGAACCATCTAAATCATATGAAATAGCAATTTGCCAATCAATTGGAAGAAGAGGAAAAATGGAAGATACTGTTGTTGTAGATTGTTCAAGTATAGAAGGAACTGATATTATTGGAGTATTTGATGGACATAATGGAAAGGATGCAGCTTATTTATGTACTGAACAATATATTAAAACTTTTAAAGAAAATGAAGGGACTTTTGAAGCAAAACTTATTAAAACTCATAAACAATTACATGACAAATCATGTGAAACAAGTAAATCTGGAACAACTTCAACAGTTGCATTTATTGATAAAGACACTATACGAATTGCTTATTGTGGAGATTCTCCTGCATATATATATAAAAACAATAAAATTAAAAAAATTACTAAAGAACATAAAGCAACAAATAGTGCTGAAGTAGAACGTATTGAAATGAATGGAGGAGTTGTATTTGGTATGTTTGGAGTTAAAAGAGTTAATGGACAAATTATGGTAACCCGAAGTATTGGAGATCCTTCTCTTCATCCACCATTAACAACTGAACCTGACTTTATTAAACTAGAAAAAAAAGGTATTGAATTATTATTTTTAATGAGTGATGGAATTACTGATGGTGTAACTGAGAAAGAATTAGAAGATATTATTAGTAAGAGTGGAGGAATGTTTAATATAGCTTTTGACACATTAAAACTAGCATATGTAAATGAGAGTAGTGACAACTTAACTTTTATTGTAATAAAAATCAATTAAATTCTTTTTAACAACAATCATTCTTTATTATTATTTAATGTAGTAAATATTTTTATTATTGAACATGTCGTTTAGCTGTTCCAATTACACAGGTATTTACTTTAGTTGCAAACCTTAATGAAGATATTGTTTCTAATGTGTCTTGTTGATCAGATGAAATATTAACAAACATTAATGTTTTTGAATCACTTCCAAGACAATTTTGAAGAAGTTCTGTTAATTTACTATTTCTATATGGAATATGACTATCTTTATTTGCAATAGCAACAATAACATCCCCTAGTGCACTTAAACTTTTATTAATATTTTTTGTTTCTTCTAATCGTTCTCCTTTTGCTCCACTTTCATCTAATCGTTCACTACCAGCCAAATCTACTAGTGTTAATCCTCCAAATCGTTGTTCATTTGATCCAATATTTCTTCCACATAAATCCATCATAAATATTGAATGTGATCTTGAAGATTGTGCATTACATTTAGTTGCTGCAACTGCTCTATTACGTGTTGCTATATTAATAAGATGGTCAACTTCTTCTGCTTCAGAAACTTCAATAACATTTGCTTCTGGTAGTATTACTAATGGTCCATTATATTTAATTTGGAGTTTTTTTGATTCTTCTTCATTTACTAATAAATCAAAAATGTTGTTATTATAAATTTCAACATATTTAACACTAATTTTAAATTGCCATCCTAATGTTTTTAATTCTTCAATTGCTGTAAATATTTTATGAACAGTAAGTGGAATCATTCCAGGTTTATCATTTGTTCCTTCCATTGTGTATGTTTTCCCACTTCCTGTTTGTCCATATGCAAAAATACATGTTTGATATCCATCAAGACTTGATTGAACTAATTGACTTATTTCTTCAAAAACATCTTGTTGTGTTGAATCACTATCAAATGCTCTATCAAATCCAAATTTTATTTTTTCTTTTTTTCCACTAAAGTTAATTGAATTAACAATAACAGCATTATCACCAGTTACACCAACACTAATTCCTTCATTTTTTAATGGTGGTCGAACTCTACAAAATACTCTTACATTTCCTTTTAATTCCATTACCTCATTGTGAAGTTTTCTTCTTTCTTTTTCTGAATGAATTAACTTATCTTCAGTTTTTTCTAATTCTGATTGTAAAAATTGATTTTGTTTATTAAGACTTTGGATTGTTTCTAATAATTCTTGTATTTTATTTTGAGCATTTGCATTCATTTGTTTTTCCATTTCCCAATTCCCATTAGTTGTTTCAACAGTTCTTTTAAGTACATTGAGTTGATTTTTTAATGATTCATTTTCAAATAAAATTGATTGTTTCTCCATTTCAACATTTTTTATCTTTTCATTATTTAATTTTAATTCTGATTCTACTTTTTCTAATTCTTTTTTTAATTCGTTTTGAACTGGGTTGACAAGAACTTGATTTGCTCCAATAACCTCTGTCCTTTCTATTTCATCCTTTTTTAATTGTTGTAATTTTTCTTCCATTATTTCTCCTAATAATTTTGTTAATTCACTTGTATCAAATGTTGGTTGTTTAGTAAAGGTAGGAATTGGCTTTGAACTTGATAATTTTAATGAAGAATGTTTTGTGTTATTTTGTGGTTTTGTAATAGTACTTTCCTTTATCAAACGAGGTTTAGATGCGTTATGATGTCTTATTAAAGGTGTACTTCTAAACAATGGTGGAACTTTAGAAAAGTCAGGAGGTGGTTGTGCTACATGTTTATAGAGATCGTCTGAATGTGGAAGTGACATTTGATCACCAATAACTAAAATTTTCAGATTTTTTCTCTTTTAGTCAAAAAATTATGTTTTTTTTTGGTTTTTCTAATTGGTGAGTTGGTCATGTCATAAGTAAAAGCAAAACACCAATTATTCAACAAGAAGACCTACAAACTGAAACTATACATTAAATGAAAAAATTGCTCTCTCATGTTTTGATTATATAACAATATAACTGTTTTGTAGTTTTTTTTTAATACAACATCCACGAATATCTTATTGAATTTTAATTTTTATTAAATCACCTTTTCACCATTGTCATAACTCTTTTCTTTAAAAAGTAAAAGTCCTTAAACTCTTCTTTTGTCAAGGACAAAAGAAAATAATTGTTTTTGAGTCTTTTTATGAATCATCAAAGAGAGATAAGAGAATGATGAAATAAAGAATTAATAGTCGAGAGAAGAATACAATTTTATTCTAAAGGCAGTATAATTAGAAGTTAATGAAAATGACGTGTAAACCATTATGATTATAATGCTAAATAAAAAAATACAAGTGAACTTAAAAAAAAACCCTATTATTTAACATAAAAAAAAAAAGAAAATAAAGAAATTTAGCTCTAACTTTTTTTAGTTTTTAAAATTAAATATCAAATCCCAAAAAAACCCTTAGACTATATAACACAGAGAAATAATCTTAAAAAAACATTCATAATGGCTGCCGAAGGAGAAGCTGCACCAGCTCCAATTGTTTTCAATCTTGATTCATGGAAAAGAACTTATTCAAATGAAGAAGTTTCTGTTTCTATTCCATGGTTCTTTGATAACTTTGATGCCAAGGAATATTGTGTCTATTTCTCCAAATATAAGTTTGAACTTAATCAACCAATGCAATTTATGGTTAGCAATCTTGTTGGAGGTATGTTCCAAAGACTTGAAAGATTTAATAAAATTGCTTTTGGTTCAGTTCTCATTTTCGGTAATGAAAAACCATTCCAAATTGAAGGAGTTTGGGTTTTCAAAGGAACTGAAATGCCAAAGGAATTAAATGATTGTGATGATGTTGAACTTTATGATTGGAAGAAACTTGATCTTGTTGCTGATAAAGCTCTTATTACTGAATATCTTGCATGGGAAGGAGATTTTGGAGGAAGAAAAGATTTCGATGGTAAAGTTTTCAAGTAAAAATTGATTCCTTTTTTACTTTATATCTGAATTTTTTTTGTGGTATTCATATAAATTTAATGTGATGAATTATAATAATACAATACAAGTTGTTAATGAATTTTTCAAAAGAAAAAGGAAAAAATAAAAAATAAGAAAACAGGTTTTGGAGGAATTAAAATACCCAATCTTAAAAAAATTTAGTAATTATGTCAACGAATAGAAAGGTACAAAGTGACATCGATAAAACTCTCAAAGTTATGAATGCAGGGTTTGCAGAATTTGATGAGATTAGAGAAAAATTAGATGAAACTGAAGGAGGGCATCAACATGAAAAAATAGAAGCAGATCTTAAGAAGTCATTAAAAAAATTACAAAAGTGCAGAGAACAAATCAAAGGTTGGTTACAAACTGAAATTAAAAATAAAAATCAATTAACAGAAGCTAAGAAACAAATTGAAGAAAGAATGGAGGCATTTAAAGAAATAGAAAGAATTAGTAAAATTAAACCTTACTCAATTGAGGGATTAGCACGAGTAAGTGATAGTGGATCTGTTGAAGAACAAAGTACAGAAGAAGAACAAACATGGATTGAACAAATTATTAATAATTTAGAGAGCCAAATTGAAGATTTAAATAGAGAGAAAGAACCACAAAAAAAGAAAAAACAATCTCAACAAAAGAAAAATCAAATTCTCAAACAAATTTCTATTCTTCAAAGCCATATTGAAAATTTAAATGTTATTGATAAGGCATTAAAATATGGATTTTTAGATGATGAAGATGTTTGTTTATTATTATTATTATTAATATTTTAATATAAACAATTTAATATTTATTTAATAGGTAAATGAATTCCAAGAAGAAGTTGAGATGACTGTTGAAAGTAAAATGATTACCAATGATGATAGTATTGAACTATACAAACGATTTGATTTAGAAAGCTTAAAATTGCAAATCCAGCAAGAAGAATTAGAAGAAGAAGAACGTAGAAATAATGAAATACAAAAAGAACAACCAGAACATGATGAAAATAATATTACTCAACAACATAAAACTAAACAGTCTCAACTCCCATTAAAAGAAGTTCAATCATCTAAGGCTGTTCAAACAAAAAGTGCACAACAAATTATTAAATCACCAACACAACAAGTCAAAACAAGTCTTAGTCCTGTTCAAAAGCAACAACCTTCTCCCCATCAAACAACAACTCAAACATGTAAAGGTGAAAATAAAAATCAAACACTACAACGGACAAGTAATACACCGACGAAACAAACTACAGAATGTACATCACCAGTGATTGATGAAAAAACACTACAAACTATCAAAGATATTGAATTTTCATATAATAGTATGATACAATTTCATCATCAACAATCTCCTAAAAGAAAACCTAGTAATTTAACGTTACCTAAATGGTTCCCAACACAACCTATTCCATTTGACTTTAAATCAAATAAAATAGAAGATGAATTTCTTATGTTTTTGTTTTATTATGCACAAGGAACAGAGTTACAATTACAGGCGGCTGAGATGTTAAAACAAAGAAAATGGAAGTATCATAAAGGATACCAAAAGTGGTTTAAAAAATTAAATGACCCAATTTATACGTCAGAAGTTTCAGAAAATGGAGAATATTGTTGTTTTGAATATGAATCTTGGAATACAGTTTCTAAATCACACTTTACATTTTTTAACAATTTTATGGAGAATTAATACTACATTAACACATTAAAGCTATGGAAGAGTGAACAAATAGATTTTATAATAAATTTAATACTTTGTCACCTTTGAAAAATGATATGAATTTTCTTTTAATAAAGTAAATTAAATTAAACGAGTCGTGGAAGTGTTGGGTAATGTACTGGAATAACATGTCTTAGGAAATAATAGAAATGAGCAACTAAAATGATCAGAATTTGTGGTAGTATTGGAGCGCCTAAAATAAAGTTTAATACCACTAATGCCCATGGTAAATACATTCTTCTAAGAGTAATACCAAATGATAAAGATACGATTGAGTTAGGATTAGCTCGTGACGCAGTGTAAACAAAGAGAGAAATGAAATAATAGTGTAATGGTCCTACAAACACAGAGAGTATATTTAATAAACAACAATTAAATAATAAATAGAAAATATAATCGGTTGTGTCATTATTAAAATATTCTTCTTCTAATTCTTTACTAAAATTGTACAACATGAACATATGAATAAGAAAAGAAAATCCTAGTTGTTGACAGAAGAAGGGAGTAAATAATCTCCAAACTTGACCACTAGCAATCTGTTCTCGATCAAAATAGCACAAATAAAAAAGGTCTGGATAAAAAACACCAACAATTGAAAACGACAATGTAGTAAAGAATAGTACTCGTGTAACTATGGGAATAGAATAAAAGAATTGTGAGAATGGTGATTCTTGATACTGCATATTTTTCTATTGTTTTTTTAGTTTTTTTTATTTTTTATTTTTTTATTAAAAACAAAAATGGTGATGATTTTTTTATTGCGATATATAACAATAATATTAACTTGAATAATAAAAAATCTATATGTCAATTCTTCCTGCTGCAACATATTGAACATGAGGATACCTATCTTTAATAACAAGGAGGTTTTTTTGAAAACCACCAGACATACGTGCAGTTTCTAATTTAGTAATACATTTATTGAAATTACCAACGTTAATTCTAACAAAACACTTTTTTTGGTTTTCATCTCTAATACAAGAAGGGAATTTAACTCCAATAGCTTTACAATAGTCAGTAAATAAAATACTACTTCTAATTGATGGATAACCTTTAAGTATTTTCACATCTTCTCTTTTTTCTAATTTATCACAAAAGATAGTTAATAATAAGTCATAACGAACAGTAAATCTTAGCTTTATCTTTTTTATTGAATCACCTTCTTCTTTATCATCTATTGTATCTTCATCAATTACTTCTTCAGTTATTTCAAGTGGATCTCTTTCACTTTCAATCATAGAGAATTTATTAATATGTTCATCAATTGTTTCTTCATCACTTTCTTCCATTTTGATTTCTTTTGGTTCTGGTGGAAGAACTTGTTCAGTTTCTATTGTACTTTTTCCAATTTTTTTATTAATTTGTTTTAATACTTCTTTATTAATTTCATAACTACTTCTAATTTTTGCGTATTCTCTCGAAGCATTTTGTACTTTAATTCTTTTATTCTCAAGTAACTTTTTTAACACACTAAGCTCCTCCTTCTTTTTTTCATTTTCTTTTATTAATCTTTCATTTTCATTTCTTATTGTAGATAACTCTTTTTCTCCAAGTCTAAATGAAACATATTCTTCAATTGAAATATTAACTTGAGGTTGCTGCATTGAACTGATTTTTAAGATTATTTATTGAGAGGAATGTTTTTTCATTCTATTTTTTCTTTGTTTTTGAAAATAACTGAAAAATGTAATTCTATTTGTAGGTTTTTTTCTTTCAAAGTCCAACATTTCATCATAAAACAAATTTAGTTTCTTTCTTACCGCATGAAGTTATCTATAGCAAAATAAATTACTCATTATTTTTTTTTATTGGCTAAATACTTTTTACTAATAAAGAGATATTTAATGAATTTCTATAATTCAAATCTATGGCTTTTGACAAAGGATTATTTAATTGAATTCAATATATTCTAACTCTTTTTTTTTCTTATTAATCTCTAATACAATGCACTTTTTTTTGGTATAACATTAGAATTTTTTGAATAAACCAACAATTTTTTCATAATTTGAATAATAATATTCAATAATTCTTAATACATTTTAATTATAGTTTTAATGATAATACATATTCTAATAATAAATTATTTTCAATAACCTTTCTTTATTATTTTTACTTAGTTACTTCTTTTTTTTTCCTATTACTCATTTTCTTTATACTTATTATATGAATATAATTTGGTTTATTATTATCCAGATGCATTACATATTGTTAATAATCATTTCTTTTATGGATTGTGTTTTAAAAATAATTTATATTCTTATATTACTTCAATAATTCTAAGATTGATTTTTTATTTAAGTATTATTAATGTACTATTTATTTTCTAAAAATTCTTTATTTTGAAATTTTAATATAACAGTTTTTAATCATTTTTATTGAAATATAATTGAAATATAATTCCTATATACTACTTGTAGTATATATTATATACAACATACACATTCATTATTAAAGAGAAGATATTGATAAATTTGTTCATTTAAACATTTTTTATGGTTTTTTTTAATTTATATTTTTTGTAGCTTTTTAAAGATATTACTCTTCTTAATACAACTAAGAATGAGTCAAAAAAAAAGGAAAATAAAGCATTAAAAAAAGAATCAATTGTATTTTAAGAAAATTACACCAAACGCAGTAAGAGGACAAGTACCAGAATAAGATTTACCAGTAATTAAATCAGTACCTTTTTCACAATCAACATCATAAGAAGATGTCCCAATATTAATCATTACTTGGACTTTATTATTTTCATAAATTTTATCAACTTTATACAATCTTTTATCAATTTTCTCATTTTGAATTGTTCCTTGATACAATGAAGGATTAGATGCTCTAATTTTCATTATTTTTGCAGTGAAGTCATGAAGGGATTGTTCATTTGAATTAAATCCTTGAATATGTCCATCACTTCTAGCAGCATTATCATTATAAGCTCCTTCACAATCTCCTGGGTTATAATAACATTCTACAAGATCTCCAACTTCATCTCCATAATAAATAGTAATTGGTCCAGTGTATGCAGCAAGGAATGCAATTGCAGCTCTATGTCTACCCCAATAATCATTATTATCTCTACCATATCCATATTTCTTTCTAATTAAATTACCAAATCTCAATAAATCATGATTAGTTATAAACATATTTGGATATGCATATTCTGGATATCCTGACGTGAATATATTCTTCAAATTTTCAGCATCATACCCTCCTATTCCTGATTCTTCACAAGCTAATGTCTGAACCAAATAATATCTTCCTGGGAAATGAAAACATGATCTAAGTCCATACCCATCAGAAGCATAATATCCCCATGTATTAATATTAGAAGCAGAATCCCAAATTTCTCCAACTATATATCCAAGAGTTCCCCATTGTTTTCCTTGATTCTTTCTGTTATCACACGTTGATTCAATGGTTTCTCTAATATCTGTTAAATAGTTTTTGTCTTGATTTTTAGTAGAAACTTGATAAGCTTGGTCTAATCTCCATCCATCAATTTCATAATTATTAATCCAATAAGTAGCAACTTCTTTATAAAATTCTAATGATCCTGGATAACTGACTGGATCATTTCCTCCTGCTGGATATTTTCCACTTGGACTACTTGCAACATTTCCTGATTTATGATGTCCAAACACACCATCAAGAATAACATATAATCCAAGACTATGTGCTTTATTAATTAATTCATGAAGTTCATCATTTGTTCCAAATTTTGGATCTACATTAAAATAGTCATAGGTAAAGTATCCAGTTGAATCTAATTTACTTCCACCATTTGAATTAAAGATAGGAGTCATCCATAGTGCATTCATTCCTAAGTCTTTAATATATTGAAGAGAATTAATAATACCTCGTAAATCACCACAATGTCTTGATGGTCCATATCCTGTACAATATCCTCTACTTGAATCACCATCTTGGAATGAACTTACCATAACCTGATAAATTCTAAGGTTATTGAAAATGTTTGTGTCAATAGAAAATACAAAAGTGAATAATAACAAAAAGAGTATTAATGTCATTATAATGAACGAAGTCAAACTAAAATAAAAGGGAGTTTTTAGTATTATTTATGGAGATAATTAAAATTATTACTTTAAAAAATTAAATTTTATATAAAATTTTCTTTTCTTATTGCTTAAAAATTAAATATTAAAATAAATAAAATATTAACTATAAATAATAAGACAGAAAAGTAAATTATTTCTTTGATTGAATCTTCTTCTTTGGTCTGAGATCACCTGAATGTCCACATTTCTTCTTTCTGCATGTAGTTGCCCTAAGTGGAAGACGAGCATAGCATCTTCTGCAAATCATTTTATCACAATTGTATTTTCTGGCAATAGCTTCCAAGGCTGGTTCAATACCCATAGGATGAACTACAATTTTTTAAGTTCAAAACAGGGTTGATATTATTAAAATTAAAAAATAATAAAAATTATCATTTTTTTATTTATTTGAAAAAAAAAGAAACAAAAAACATTTTTTTTTAACAAAAATGAAGAAAAGTTAATTCAACAAAATTGAGAAGATTAGTTTTTGTTGCAAAGTAAAGAAAAATCTTTTCTTTTTAAAACTGAAATAATATATTACTATGGGAAATACTACTAGCCTCAGAATAGCTAATGAACCACAGTCAATGAATTATAAACAAGTTCTTGAGAAGTGTCTTAAAAATTTTCCTATTTCAAGTATTGATAATGTTCATCTTGCAAATACTTTGTTTAGTAGAATTCCTAAACCATTTACTCAAAGGATATTTAGTATTTTCCCTGAAAAAATTTCATTTGAAACTGTTGTTGCTTTAGTTTATATATTCATGGTTTCACCTCGTCACACCCGTGCCTGTTTTGTTGTTGATTTATATATTGGAAATAAAGTACAATTAACAAGAGACCAAGTTTATCGTTTCTTTTATGACTTAACAATAGAAACACATTCAAGTATAGATATCACAGTTTTACTTGAAGACTTTGTTTCACAAAATAATCACAAAGACTATACTGATACCGACCTTATTGATTATCTAACGTTTCGTATCAATATTGACAAAGTTAAAAGTCTTCCTATATTTAAATGGATTATAAGTGGTGGTACAATGCCTGAAAAAGGTTATCCTTTAATTGAACCAGAAAGAACAGTTAATGACCTTTTGTTAATGTGGGATGTAACAAAACCAAAAATTTCTACTTTAAAACATTCTAAGGTAACAAGTAAAATTATTTCTACATATTCAACCATTGATAGTTTATGTAATTTTAAAGAAAGATCAATTAAGCAATTGAGAGAAATTTACTATTTATTACATCCACTACAATATACGTCTAAAGGAATTCCCATTCAAACTATCATATCGATCTTTGCTCTTAGTTTAAATCGTTCAATTTTAGTTCCTTTAACAACATTACTAAAGAATGAGAAATACAATGAATTCTTTATCGCTATTACTTTCACTACAAAGGTTTCAAAAAATGAAAAATTTCAATTTGTTAGAGAAATAATAAACCCGCCAAAAGAAGGTACTGTTAATAAACAATTTATTACTCCAATTGTTGAATCTATTTCACTTTTTTATTCTGTCGTTTATAACTCAGTAGGTGAATTTAATTTACAGGATAAAATTATTGAATTTATTTGGGAAGAACTAAAAGATCTAGGAGAACAATTTACATATGATACCTTTGAAAATGCATTTTCTTCTAATAGTAAGTTAGACACTATGGTCGATCAACTAACACAAGCCACTACAGTGCTCCATGGTGTTTTACCAAAAAAACTCGAAACAGAAGCACAAGTCTTTAATGCTCTAATGAGCATGTATGAATTAAATAAGATGAAACCAGGTGAAACTGTTGTTCTTATTCCATCAACCTGGTTTTCAAAATGGACTATGATGCTTAATTCAAGTAAAAGAGAGCCATTAGAACGAATTAATTTTAATTTGTTATTAGATGATAAAGTTGCAGTGACTCTTAAACCAAATATTATGGAAAGGGATATTATTCCTCTACACCCAGAGGTATTTTTAGTGATTGACTCATGGTATAAACATGAAGGAAATGTAATTGAAAGAAGGTTATATTATAATCAAGAAAAGAAAAGAATAGACATAGAATTATTTCCATTAAAATTATATTCATTTATTCATATTAAAGGTGAATTAGAAATACCTTCAAATACTTCCCATATTGATACATTATTAATTTCTAGATTTGCTTCGTTAAGAGAGTTACATAAATCGTTATGTACCAAATATAAATTACCTATTAATAAAACACGAGTATTATTATTTGGAAAATCAAATATACCTTTAGTTGTATCAATTGTTGATGGAATTGAAATTTATCAATATTTTAAAGAAGGGTCATGGGTTTGTCTTGAAACACTTAGTGTATATTCAGAAATTCAGAATATAAATGATGGAATAACCAGTGTTGGTATCCATGGAGGTGAATATGGTATTTTTAATGAAGGAAATACGTCTTATATTAGTACTGTTATTCAATGCCTTTCACACACCCCTTTAATTCGAGATTTCTTTTTATCTCAATCCTTTAAAGAAGATACGACAAATGGACCATTGAAAAGTCTTGCAAATGCATTTTCAAACTTGCTTTATAATTTATGGAAACCATCTAACAAACCAGTAATTGTATCAATCAAAGAGTTTAGAGAAGTTTTTATAAATTGTACTCAACAATTTAATGATAAAGATCAACATGACGTTGTGGAATACTTAACATATTTATTAGATTGTCTTCATGAGTCAGTAAATAGAAATTCAGGATGTGGACTACCATATTTAGAAATTCCAAATGAAGACATGAAGATTATTGCTCAAAATGCGTGGAAAGAATTTAATACATTAAATCAGTCAATAGTTACAGACTCATTTACTGCTATGATTAAGAACAAAATTCAATGTACGTCTTGTAACCATATAAAATATATAATGAATCCAACTAATATTATATCTGTTCCATTACCATCTGAAAAGTTTAAAGTCATTGACTTTACTGTTGTACCTATGGACGGTCAAATTCCAATCAAATATTCAATTAAAAGTACTCAAGAACGATCACTTGGTGATTGTCTTAAAGAATTAAGTTTATTATGTGGGTTATCCCTTTCACACATGTTGTGTGCTGATGCTCCAGGTTCAATAATTCTCAACATTTTAAAAGACTCAACTCCAATAAAAAAATTAATGAATGGAGTTAAAGTTTTTGAAGTAGAAAAATTCCCTTCCATATTCCCTGAAAGGAGGTGCTTAAATTCAGTTATAACTAAGTCAGTTAAAAGACAATCAACCACAAACAAAATGGCTCGTACACCAAGACAGTCAATGGAAGTTGCATTGAGAAATTCAATAAAAAATACAGTGATTATCCCTCAAACTTCATTGACACCATTAAGAATGAAGGCTGAAGTATCAAAGAAAGGAGTTGTTATGATTAATTGCTTACATAGAATTGTTACTGAAAACGAAATCTATTTCTTTAATAAATATTTAACGTCAGTCGTTTCCTTACCATTTATTCTTACTTATTCATATGAAGAACTTACAGTATCTAATATTGTACGTGGAATACTAAGACATGTTAGAGTCGCTCTTAGACAACTTATTACCCAAGAAAATAAAATATTTATTGACTTACCAACAACATTTAATATTGAGTATTTGTTGTCAAAAGGATTAGACCAATTACCATTTGATTTAAGAGTAACAAGTTATGATGGAAAGAATTGTTTTGATTGCTCATGGGATAAAGACTGTTGTGGGTGTATATTAACAGATAAAATTCTTCAGCAATATGACTTTAATGGTTTTACATTTACTGTTTGTATTGATTGGAAGGGCAATTCATTAATTAAGTATGACCAATCAATTGCTGATTTATATCTTAAAGATGAAAGTGTTATAGCACTAAGACAGTTACAAACAGAATCCATTCAATTAGTTGATTGTTTTAAATTACTTAATTTACATGATGAATTTTCTATTGATGATGGTTGGGTATGTCCACATTGTCAGGCTATTTGTCCTGCGACAAATGTCATTTCTTTATATTCTATGCCAATATATCTGATAGTTACCTTAAAAAGGTTTATTCAAAATGGTGATAAATGGATTAAAAGTAATGCTGAAGTTATTTTCCCTATTGAAGGATTAAAGGCAAGAGATATAGTTGACAGTTCAATAGAAACTACTGAAGAAGATGTCTATGATTTGTATGCAGTAATTAATCATATTGGAAAATTAAATGAGAGTCATTACACTGCAATTTGTAAAGTTGATAAAGATAAATGGTTAAAATTTGATGACAAGTCAGTATCTCAAGTTACTTCTGATAATATCTGTACCAACACTGCTTATATTCTTTTCTATAAAAAACGAAATGTCAACCCAGAAGACATTATGAATAAGTATCATTTTACTGACCAAAAAGAATTATTAACACAGTCATGCGTTATTATGTAAAATGAATAAAATACATAGTTAATTAATTTAATTTCTTGGTTTCTTAATGACTTAAGTTTGATAAATGACATAACAAGAAAGAAATTATTAATACCATATTCAATCAGTGTTTAGTTAGAAGAATTTTTATTGAATCAACCCATTTTCTTATTTGAGGACTATGATGAAGTTGTAACAATGTTAGTTCCCATAAGCATGAGTTGATTGCACCTGAATGGTCTGGTTGTTGGACTGATGGATTATAAATACCAAATCCATTTTCTTGTTCAATAAGACCAATAAAAGTATCTCGATATCTTTTAAAGATCCAAGTGAGAATAGCACAGAAGTCTAAAGCTATAGAAGAGTCACAGTTCAACATCATAATTAATATTCTTTTAACAAATGAAGCAATTCTAACTGGAGGCAATTGTTTAATATCAAGAAGCATAATTTTTAATACACCAACTAATTTTTGTCTATTATCAATGTGTTGTTCTCCAATAAAATCATCTTGGAATAATAGAATTTGGTCTAATACCTTATACATTGATTCATAAAATTGAACATTATCAATTGTAACAAGGAAATTTTGAAGTTTTAATGTATTAAAAATAGTATAACAGACTCTAATAGTATCAATTGGTTGTAATTTGTCTGCTTTGTTTTCAAGTAATTGTTGTAATAATTTGATAATATCTAACATAAAGTCATAATTAATTTTATGAGTGTGAATAGACATTCCTTCTAAAACTAAAGGAACTAATGGAGATTCTTGATTTTCTTTTAATACTCTAAAATATGTTCTGAAGATAGTATCTAAAACTAACATATTATATTTCTTTTTTTCTTCAACACTGTATTTAGTTTCAATTAATTTGACATCTTTATCAAGTTTTCTTTCAATTCTTAATTCTTTTAATTTCTTTCTTGATAACTTTTGTTTTTTATGATCAACATGTTTTAACTCTTCTTTTCTTGGGTTAGTTTTAATATTAAATGGATTAATTTCTTCTGATGTTGATTCAACAACAAGAAATGGACGAATAGTGTTTGGATTACATTCATAATTTTGTTTTTTAACAGTTTGAGCAATTCTTCTAACAATTTCTAATGTAACATCTCCTCTTAAATCGTCTTGAATAACTTCTTGTAATGATTGTGAAATAGGATAATTGAATTCTTCATTTGATGAAAATAAGAATACCATTGAAAGTTCAACTAATGTAATATGAAAATTAAAATGCCAATTTCTTTTTAATAAATCACATAAAACTTTTAATAAAATTTGTGCCATTGCTGTTTTAACAACACTCCCTTTGATTAATAATCTTTTAAACGATGGTTTCATAATTTCACTCTTTAACAATGAAATGAACTTTCCATAATATGATATTAAATTTTGTTCAAATGTTACTCTCTTTCTTACTGCAATAGAAAGTGTTCCTTTAGCTGATGTTAATAATTCATTACTTTTAATAATATAATCTGGACGAATATCACAAAATACTTTTGTTAATGAAAAACGGGATAATCCAGCTATAGCCATATTTTTTGAAGAACAAAAAGATAATAATTCTCTCAGAGCTAATGGAAAATCTGTTGAAGTAGTATCAGAAATAATTGAAGTACAAAGAGAGGCAATTCTTTTTTTTGCTAAATCAATATTAATAATAGGAGATTCTTCAACTTCATATTTTGGTAATTGGTCTTCTTTCAACACATCATTTTCAGTTATATTCATATCAGTTTCTCTTTCTTTTCTATCATCATCATCATTTTCTTGATTTTCATCATCATCACTCATTTCTTCTTGATTCATATCTTCTTCGCTCATTTGATATTGTTCATCATCGTAGCTCATCTTTTTGTCTTGTAAGATCTTCATTTTTATTACTCTTTTAAGGTTTTTTGATGTACTATTAAAATAGTAAAAGAATGATAAAAGAAATGATTTGATAAAAAACAAAAAACAATCAAGGAAATCTTAATAGGTTTTTATGGAACAAAAGCAGAAGAAACATACTCATTTTAAAAAGGCAAAGAAACCATCTGGCACACAAACCACAACTAACAAAACAAAAAAAAGAGAAAATAAGAAATTATTTTCAGTTAAACCAAAGATTCTTGAACGACAAAAAATTGAAGAAGAAATTAATGAACTAAATTCAAGAATAAGAAAAGAAACACCAGCAAGAGGAGTTAATCCACTTTTAAGTGAATCTAAAATAGGAGAAGATTATTCTATTAGTTATCCTGATGCTAAACGATTTGATCAATTTCCTATTAGTAAAGCAACAATTCAACTTCTTAATAAAAATCGTTTTATTACAATGACACCAATTCAAAGAGCTGCTATTCCACATGCATTAGCTGGAAGAGATATTATTGGAGCTGCAAGAACTGGAAGTGGAAAAACATTAGCATTTTTAATTCCACTTATTGAATTTATGTATCGTTCACGATGGACTGAATTAGATGGGTTATGTTCAATCATTTTATCACCAACAAGAGAATTAGCACAACAAATATTTGATGTATTTGCCTCTATAGCAGGAGAACGTTTTACTGCTGCATTGATTACAGGTGGAAAAGATACAAAAGAAGAAGCTAAAGTTATTCGATTAATGAATGTTTTAATATGTACTCCAGGTAGATTACTCTATCACTTAGACAATACACCTCATTTTAATACAACACCATTACGAATGTTAATTCTAGATGAAGCAGATAGAATTCTTGATATGGGATTCAAGAAAGATCTTACAGCAATATTAGAACATCTTCCTAAACAAAGACAAACAATGTTATTCTCTGCAACACAAACAAAGTCTGTCCAAGACTTAATTCGGTTATCATTAAGACATCCAGAATATATTTCTGTTGACGAAAAAGCACAACATGCAACTCCAGAAACATTAAATCAAACATATATGTTACTTGGTGATGGAGATAAAATTAATGTTTTATTTTCATTTATTAGAACACATACTAATTCTAAAATGATTGTCTTCTTCCAAACAACAAAAGAAGTTAGATTTTTCTTTGAAACATTCAAAAAATTAAGGGTTGGAGCAGTGTTATATTTATTATATGGTCGTCAATCACAAAATAGTAGAAATGAACAACTAAGTACATTTACAAAAGAAAAGAGAGGTATTTTATTTTGTACTGACATTGCATCTCGTGGATTAGATATTCAAGGAGTAGATTGGATTGTTCAATATGATTGTCCTGAAGATACAGCACAATATATTCATCGAGTCGGAAGAACAGCACGAATAAATCATAATGGTCAAGCATTATTATTACTTACACATAATGAAGAAGCATTTATTGAACAATTAGAAAAAGCTAAAGTGCCATTGAATAGAGTAGAACCAAATATTGCACGAATGAAGAATATTGCCAATGACATCACTGAATTAATGATTGAAGTTCCAATTATTAAACACTATGCAGAAAAGAGTATTGATGCATATATTTATAGTTTAACAAAGATGCATAATAAATCTGTTTTTGATTCAGCAAAAGTTGATGAAAAAGCAATGAGACAATCTTATGGATTATTTGCTGATAAACTAGAAGAAACAAACAAAGAAGATCATATCAAATTTGAAGAAGAAGATGATGATGACGTTGTAGAAGAAGCTGCTACAAAAGCTGAGGGTGATGATGACGATCTATTAGAAAAGGCAGACGAACAAATTATTGAAGAAGTTAAACCAAAACAATTTGACATTTCACTTAAACCAAAACGATTAACTAAGAAAGCAATTCACTCAGTTGGAACATACATCAAATTTGAAGACTCTGACACTGAACAAGACAACCAAAATGATTTAGTTGAAAAGATGGAAGAAGAAATGAGAGTTGCTGATATTGAAGATAAAGAGACTGCAAAAAAAGAATTGAAAATCAAACGAATGAAAAAACAAAGTGCATTGACTGGTTTTGCAGACGTTGAAATTGCTGATGACCGAAAAAGAAAGAGTAGTCTTACTGAATCAATGAAAGAACCAAAAACAAAGAAAACAGCAGAAGAAATGCTACAAGAAAAATTAAAAGGAAGTTCATTACTTTAAAAAACAGACATTAACTTTGATTGACTTTTTGATTAGAGAATATTTTGTGTTTATTCATAAATTAAATCACATTTAAACGTAAAATTGGTGAGTGTTTGTTGAATAATTTTGATGTATAAAAATAAATTATATTTTTAATTGACTATTTATTCTATTTTTGTGTATACTATATGAGATAAATACAGTATCTGGTTAGTCTTCTTGTTTTAAGCTTATTGATAAAAGAACAAAAACATAATAACATTCTTTTTTCTTTATTTCTTATATCTGTCAATAAAAATAATAAAAGATAATTTTGTCAATATGTTAATTATTTATTTTACATAACTATTCAAAATAATATATTGAAAAATATTTTCGTATATACCTTCATTTTTAAACAAACACACAGAACAAGAAACACCACAAAAATATAAAAACAAATAACAAAATAAAAGGAAATTCATATCAATCAAGGAATAAAAAGAATAGAAAATTGAGTGAAAATAGATATTATTTGTATTGTCAGAAATACTTTATTTATCTCATTAAACATTACAATAATACTTATCATAATATTGATGATGTGAGTCATTTCATTCAATACATTATTCATTTTCATAAATATTTTAACTATAATTTCAATATAAACAACTGTGTTTTTATAATAGAAATGAGTGTCATAATAAAACTCAACGAATAACAAAATACATATATATGTAAACAAATATATAAACATTTATTAATTACTAAATTTAATGAATTTTAATTCAATTGATTTTAATAATCCTCCTAATTGTATTAATAATGATAAAATGAATATAATTTACAATAAAGATTTATTTGTTAATTACATTTTATTCGATGAAAGAAGATAATATGTTTTATCAAAACATGAAAGAAAAGAAAGGATATATTATAGATATTGTTTTATGTCAAAATAAGAATATAGATTTAAATTATATTCATAAAATAAATAAATACAAAGAATTACAAGAGAAATTAATAAATAATAGAGAAATAATATATGTAGAAATAATACATGTTATTTTATCAATATTTTGATTAATTCATAAAGAGTCAGTCAAATTAAAATAACTGAAATTACAATAGTATTTTCTCAATAATACTTGACAAATAATAATAAAAAAATATGAAAGACTTAATGTTTTACAATTTGAGTTAATACAATATAATAGAAAATAACCATCTCATTTCACATAATATTAAATAAATATAAAGAATAATCAAAACATAATGAAGATATATTTATTATGTGAACTTTTTTAGGTTAAGTATTCTACTTCTTATAATATTATTTCTTTAACTATTATTCCATCTTCAATCATTTCATCTTTTTCAACACAATTATGAAATGCTTTGATATTATCAAATAATCTTCTTGAATAATGAATTAAATGAATTTGACTAAAATGAAATTATTCATATTTCAATGAAATCTTTTAACTCTTATTTCTCAATTAATAAATTCATTAATATCATCAACACACATTGATATTATCATTATTGATTTATATCAGTGGTTTATTCTTTCTTTATTATATCATTTTGAACTTCTTTATTTTAATATCATTTTTCTTTTTTTATTAAATTATTATTAAAAACAAATCAATTATGATTTACTGAATAGTTGGTATTTCATTATATTTGGAATTAAATGATTCTTTTCTTCATCGTGTTTTATTTCTTTTGTTTTAATGTATTTTCAAGTGTTATCAAATTAATTGAAAAATCATTTAATTTGTTATTTGATTTTTATTTTAATGATTATTTAATCAAATCATTCTTTATACTGTTGTTTAAGAAGAATAAGTCAATAATACGTTGTCTATGCATCATTTTCAATATTAATACACACTTATTAATTACTTTTCTTGATAAAACAAATCTATGTTTATTCTATAATCATCATTAATTATTTCCATCTTGTTAATTAATAATTCATCATATTAAAAAACGAATATTATATCATATTAAATACAATAAATAATACAACAATCATAATAACTACTCCATTCATCGTTACTTATAATATAAATAAATAAATATTAATTAATTAGTATTGAATGGATAGTATCTCATAAAATACATCATCATAATCAGATTTTATTTGATATTTCATTATTTGATTTTGTATTAATCTTTGTGAGTGTTTTTATGATTTCCTTCTTCATTATATTCATTTAATTTCATGATGCATTTTATTCTGTACCATTTTCTTCCCTTGACCAAATCTTCTAGTCTATTGATTTTCTTTAGGATTTCTTTTATTTCATCAAATTTATCTCTTATTATTTTATTTTGGAGATAGAGGTGCATAACCATTGAAATATTCTTCATATCATCTTGCAGATCATGCATTCTGCTTCCTGACAATACCCATCTATTATTAATTTCTCTTATTAATCAGTCAGCTTCTTTTCTTTGAAAGTAGTAATTAATGTTTGAACATTTTCTACTTTCATTTCTTTTATTTTATTGATGAGAGTGTTAAGATATTCTTCATCAATTTCTGTAGAGTTATTTTTTATTATGATTTTTTATTATTGAATTACACTCTATTCTTCTTTATATTATATCATTTATTTTCACTTTAATGTATTGTTTAGTGCTTTCTTTTATGTGACATTTTAATATATTTAATATATTCTTTTTCATTATTTACATTAATGTTTATCACTTTTATTATGCTTTCAATTTGTTCTTTC